>NC_135856.1:26965091-27220091 GCF_031162955.1 Sander vitreus | reverse complement strand
TGGTTCTGGAACCATACTCCTGGATAGGGGTTGGACTCTTTTCTTCTCCGGAGTTGCCCAGGGTGTGAGGCGCGGGCGGGTGTGGGGATACTCACAAGCCCCCGGCTGAGCGCCGCTACGTTGGAGTTTAACCCGGTGGACGAGAGGGTCGCCTCCCCTACGCCTGCGAGGTTGTGGGGGGAAAACTCTGACTGTTGTTTGTGCATATGCACCGAACAAGAGTTCAGAGTATTCGGCCTTCTTGGAGACCTTGAGTGGAGTCCTGCATGGGGCTCAGTCGGGGACTCCATAGTTCTGCTGGGGGACTTCAACGCGCACGTGGGTAATGATGGAGACACATGGAGAGGCGTGATTGGGAGGAACGGCCTCCTGATCTAAACCAGAGTGGTTGTTTGTTGTTGGACTTCTGTGCTAGTCATGGATTGTCTATAACTTGAACACCATGTTCGAACATAGGGATGCTCATAAGTGTACTTGGTACCAGAGCACCCTAGGCCAAAGGTCAATGATCGATTTTATAATCGTTTCATCTGATCTGAGGCCATATGTTTTGGACACTCGGGTGAAGAGAGGGGCGGAGCTGTCAACCGATCACCATCTGGTGGTGAGTTGGGTCAGGGGTGGGGGAAGACTCTGGACAGACCTGGTAAGCCCAAACGGGTAGTGCGGGTAAGTGGGAGACGTCTGGAGGAGGCCCCTGTCCGACAGACTTTCAACTCACACCTCCGGCGGAGCTTTTCGTGCATCCCTGTGGAGGCTGGGGGCATTGAACCCGAGTGGACAATGTTCAAAGTTTCCATTGCTGAAGCTGCGGTGAGGAGCTGTGGTCTTAGGGTCTTAGGTGCCTCAAGGGGCGGTAACCCACGAACACCGTGGTGGACACCGGTGGTCAGGGAAGCCGTCCGACTGAAGAAGAGTCTTTCCGGGATATGTTATCCCAGGCGACTCCGGAGGCAGTTGCAAGGTACCGAAGGGCCCGAAGGGCTGCAGCCTCTGCCGTGAAAGAGGCAAAGCAGCGTGTGTGGGAGAAGTTCGGAGAAGACATGGAGAAGGACTTTCGGTCGGCACCAAGGTACTTCTGGAAAACCGTTCGCCACCTCAGGAGGGGAAGCGGGGAACCATCCAAGCTGTGTACAGTAAGGATGGGGCGCTGTTGACCTCAACTGAGGAGGTAATAGGGCGGTGGAAGGAGCACTTTGAGGAACTCCTAAATCCGACTAATACGCCCTCTATGGTAGAGGCAGAGCTGGAGGATGAGGGGGGGATTGGCATCAATTTCCCTGGTGGAGGTTGCTGAGGTAGTTAAACAACTCCACAGTGGCAAAGCCCCAGGAATTGATGAGATCCGTCCAGAAATGCTTAAAGCTCTGGGTGTGGAGGGGTTGTCTTGGTTGACACGCCTCTTCAACATTGCGTGGAAGTCTGGGACGGTGCCTAAGGAGTGGCAGACCGGGGTGGTGGTTCCCCTTTTTAAAAGGGGGACCAGAGAGTGTGTGCCAATTACAGGGTATCACACTTCTCAGCCTCCCCGGTAAAGTCTACTCCAAGGTGCTGGAAAGGAGGGTTCGGTCGATAGTCGAATCTCAGGTTGAAGAGGAACAATGCGGATTCCGTCCTGGTCGTGGAACAACGGACCAGATCTTTACTCTCGCAAGGATCCTGGAGGGAGCCTGGGAGTATGCCCAACCAGTCTACATGTGTTTTGTGGATCTGGAGAAGGCGTATGACCGGGTGCCCCGGGGAGATACTGTGGGAGGTGCTGCTGGGGAGTACGGGGTGAGGGTCCCTTCTCAGGGCCATCCAATCTCTGTACGACCAAAGCGAGAGCTGTGTCGGGTTCTCGGCAGTAAGTCGGACTCGTTTCAGGTGAGAGTTGGCCTCCGCCAGGGCTGCACTTTGTCACCAATCCTGTTTGTAGTATTTATGGACAGGATATCGAGCGTGAGTCGGGGTGGAGAGGGGTTGCAGTTCGGTGGGCTGGGGATCTCATCGCTGCTTTTGCAGATGATGTGGTCCTGATGGCATCATCGGCCTGTGACCTTCAGCACTCACTGGATCGGTTCGCAGCCGAGTGTGAAGCGGCTGGGATGAGGATCAGCACCTCTAAATCGGAGGCCATGGTTCTCAGCAGGAAACCGATGGAGTGCCTTCTCCAGGTAGGGAATGAGTCCTTACCCCAAGTGAAGGAGTTCAAGTACCTTGGGGTCTTGTTCGCGAGTGAGGGGACAATGGAGCGGGAGGTGGTCGGGAGAATCGGCACAGCAGGTGCGGTATTACATTCAATTTATCGCACCGTTGTGGCGAAAAGAAAGCTGAGCCAGAAGGCAAAGCTCTCAATCTACCCGGTCAGTTTTTGTTCCTACCCTCACCTATGGTCATGAAGGCTGGGTCATGACCGAAAGAACAAGATCCAGGGTACAAGCGGCCGAAATGGGTTTCCTCAGGAGGGTAGCTGGCGTCTCCCTTAGAGATAGGGTGAGAAGCTCAGTTATCCGTGAGGAGCTCGGAGTAGAGCCGCTGCTCCTTTGCGTCGAAAGGAGCCAGTTGAGGTGGTTCGGGCATCTGGTAAGGATGCCCCCTGAGCGCCTCCCTAGGGGAGGTGTTCCAGGCACGTCCAGCTGGGAGGAGGCCTCGGGGGAGACCCAGGACTAGGTGGAGGGATTATATCTCTAACCTGGCCTGGGAACGCCTCGGGATCCCCCAGTCGGAGCTGGTTAATGTGGCCCGGGAAAGGGAAGTTTGGGGTCCCCTGCTGGAGCTGCTACCCCCGCGACCCGACCCCGGATAAGCGGATGAAGATGGATGGATGGATGGATGGAAACATTAATTTTACCTTATTCCATTTACAGTAATCAATTAGACATTGACACAAACACCAAACGCTCACCTATATGTTAACTCTGTTCTGCCAACTCACTATACACTTGTCACATAAATGTTGGTTTGCAAAGCTTCATTTCAATTATCGCCAGAGGGCGCTACTCTCCTTTGCTGGAGACAGAGCTGACAAGGAAACTGTACGGAGGATGCAACTTTTTTTTTGGAAGCAACATCTTTAATTAAAACTAAAATAAACAACCTCACAGTGTTCAACAATTCAAGTAGGAGTTCATGCACTTTGACCATGAATTCTTTGTTCTTGTTCTTCAAGATTGTGCCGATCTGGATAGTTTTGAAATCAAAGATATCTACATTTTGGATCATGCAAATTTACGGAAGATCGACAAGTCACTCAAGTCTGAGTAAAGGTAAAGTTCAAAAGAATTGAGAAATAATTACAGTAATGAAAAAAATAAACATGGAAATACATACATGTAAGAATACATATACTTCTCCGGGAACCATCACCTTATCGTGGTGGAGAGGTTTGTGTGTCCCTATGAACCTGAGGGCTGTGTTGTCTGGAGCTTTGTGCTCCTGGTAGGGTCTCCCAAGGCAAAGTGGTCTCAGGTGAGGGGCCAGACAAAGAATGGTTCAAAAAATCCTATGAAAAATCGAGGAAAGGGATGAAGTGACCCTGCCCGGAGGAAGCCCGGGGCCCCCCGTCTGGAGCCAGGCCCAGATGGAGGGCTCGCCAGCGAGCGCCTGGTGGCCGGGTTTGCCACGGAGCCCGGTCGGGCACAGCCCGAAAAAGCTACGTGGCGGACATCCCTCCATCCCATGGGCCCACCACCTGTGGGAGGAACCGCTGGGGTCGGGTGCGCTGCCACATGGGTGGCAGTGAAGGTCAGGGGCCTCGACGGACCAGACCCGGGCAGCAGAGGCTGGCTCTGGGGACGTGGAATGTCACCTCTCTGTGGGGGGAAGGAGCCGAACTTGTGCGGGAGGTGGAGCGCTACCGGTTAGATCTGGTGGGGCTTACCTCTACGCACAGTCTTGGTTCTGGAACCATACTCCTGGATAGGGGTTGGACTCTTTTCTTCTCCGGAGTTGCCCAGGGTGTGAGGCGCCGGGCGGGTGTGGGGATACTCACAAGCCCCCCGGCTGAGCGCCGCTACGTTGGAGTTTAACCCGGTGGACGAGAGGGTCGCCTCCCTACGCCTGCGGGTTGTGGGGGGGGGGAAAACTCTGACTGTTGTTTGTGCATATGCACCAAACAAGAGTTCAGAGTATTCGGCCTTCTTGGAGACCTTGAGTGGAGTCCTGCATGGGGCTCCAGTCGGGGACTCCATAGTTCTGCTGGGGGGACTTCAACGCGCACGTGGGTAATGATGGAGACACATGGAGAGGCGTGATTGGGAGGAACGGCCTCCCTGATCTAAACCAGAGTGGTTGTTTGTTGTTGGACTTCTGTGCTAGTCATGGATTGTCTATAACGAACACCATGTTCGAACATAGGGATGCTCATAAGTGTACTTGGTACCAGAGCACCCTAGGCCAAAGGTCAATGATCGATTTTATAATCGTTTCATCTGATCTGAGGCCATATGTTTTGGACACTCGGGTGAAGAGAGGGGCGGAGCTGTCAACCGATCACCATCTGGTGGTGAGTTGGGTCAGGGGGTGGGGGAAGACTCTGGACAGACCTGGTAAGCCCAAACGGGTAGTGCGGGTAAATTGGGAACGTCTGGAGGAGGCCCCTGTCCGACAGACTTTCAACTCACACCTCCGGGCGGAGCTTTTCGTGCATCCCTGTGGAGGCTGGGGGGCATTGAACCCGAGTGGACAATGTTCAAAGTTTCCATTGCTGAAGCTGCGGTGAGGAGCTGTGGTCTTAGGGTCTTAGGTGCCTCAAGGGGCGGTAACCCACGAACACCGTGGTGGACACCGGTGGTCAGGGAAGCCGTCCGACTGAAGAAGGAGTCTTTCCGGGATATGTTATCCCAGACGACTCCGGAGGCAGTTGCAAGGTACCGAAGGGCTCGAAGGGCTGCAGCCTCTGCCGTGAAAGAGGCAAAGCAGCGTGTGTGGGAGAAGTTCGGAGAAGACATGGAGAAGGACTTTCGGTCGGCACCAAGGTACTTCTGGAAAACCGCTCGCCACCTCAGGAGGGGGGAAGCGGGGAACCATCCAAGCTGTGTACAGTAAGGATGGGACGCTGTTGACCTCAACTGAGGAGGTAATAGGGCGGTGGAAGGAGCACTTTGAGGAACTCCTAAATCCGACTAATACGCCCTCTATGGTAGAGGCAGAGCTGGAGGATGAGGGGGGGGGGATTGGCATCAATTTCCCTGGTGGAGGTTGCTGAGGTAGTTAAACAACTCCACAGTGGCAAAGCCCCAGGAATTGATGAGATCCGTCCAGAAATGCTTAAAGCTCTGGGTGTGGAGGGGTTGTCTTGGCTGACACGCCTTCAACATTGCGTGGAAGTCTGGGACGGTGCCTAAGGAGTGGCAGACCGGGGTGGTGGTTCCCTTTAAAAAAGGGGGGACCAGAGGGTGTGTGCCAATTACAGGGGTATCACACTTCTCAGCCTCCCGGTAAAGTCTACTCCAAGGTGCTGGAAAGGAGGGTTCGGTCGATAGTCGAATCTCAGGTTGAAGAGGAACAATGCGGATTCCGCCCTGGTCGTGGAACAACGGACCAGATCTTTACTCTCGCAAGGATCCTGGAGGGAGCCTGGGAGTATGCCCAACCAGTCTACATGTGTTTTGTGGATCTGGAGAAGGCGTATGACCGGGTGCCCCGGGAGATACTGTGGGAGGTGCTGCGGGAGTACAGGGGTGAGGGGGTCCCTTCTCAGGGCCATCCACCTCTGTACGACCAAAGCGAGAGCTGTGTCCGGGTTCTCGGCAGTAAGTCGGACTCGCTTTCAGGTGAGAGTTGGCCTCCGCCAGGGCTGCGCTTTGTCACCAATCCTGTTTGTAGTATTTATGGACAGGATATCGAGGCGTAGTCGGGGTGGAGAGGGGTTGCAGTTCGGTGGGCTGGGGATCTCATCGCTGCTTTTTGCAGATGATGTGGTCCTGATGGCATCATCGGCCTGTGACCTTCAGCACTCACTGGATCGGTTCGCAGCCGAGTGTGAAGCGGCTGGGATGAGGATCAGCACCTCTAAATCGGAGGCCATGGTTCTCAGCAGGAAACCGATGGAGTGCCTTCTCCAGGTAGGGAATGAGTCCTTACCCCAAGTGAAGGAGTTCAAGTACCTTGGGGGTCTTGTTCGCGAGTGAGGGGACAATGGAGCGGGAGATTGGTCGGAGAATCGGCACAGCAGGTGCGGTATTACATTCAATTTATCGCACCGTTAGACGAAAAGAGAGCTGAGCCAGAAGGCAAAGCTCTCAATCTACCGGTCAGTTTTTTGTTCCTACCCTCACCTATGGTCATGAAGGCTGGGTCATGACCGAAAGAACAAGATCCAGGGTACAAGCGGCCGAAATGGGTTTCCTCAGGAGGGTAGCTGGCGTCTCCCTTAGAGATAGGGTGAGAAGCTCAGTTATCCGTGAGGAGCTTGGAGTAGAGCCGCTGCTCCTTTGCGTCGAAAGGAGCCAGTTGAGGTGGTTCGGGCATCTGGTAAGGATGCCCCCTGGGCGCCTCCCTAGGGAGGTGTTCCAGGCACGTCCAGCTGGGAGGAGGCCTCGGGGGAGACCCAGGACTAGGTGGAGGGATTATATCTCTAACCTGGCCTGGGAACGCCTCGGGATCCCCCAGTCGGAGCTGGTTAATGTGGCCCGGGAAAGGGAAGTTTGGGGTCCCCTGCTGGAGCTGCTACCCCCACGACCCGACCCCGGATAAGCGGATGAAGATGGATGGATGGATGGATGGAAACATTAATTTTACCTTATTCCATTTACAGTAATCAATTAGACATTGACACAAACACCAAACGCTCACCTATATGTTAACTCTGTTCTGCCAACTCACTATACACTTGTCACATAAATGTACCAGAGAAGTAGTATAAAGTATCATAAAATAGAAATATTTAACACACAACCACATTATAGTTGAAATAGGTTTATTCCTTGAACCTCAACCATCGTTACTTAGTTTACAATGTTAAAATCAAAGTCTTAAAACCCTTTGAATCTGGTATAAAGTATGCATTACCTTGACATTTGTAATTTGATTCTGATTGTATTTTATCATCTTAAAAATGATTATGGTGTGGTTGGCCCAGATAAACCTTGTTATTTCAATCAATCAAATTTTGGCACAGGATTTCACGATTTTTAATTCTTGACTTGGCTGATAAGTAATTTTATTAACATTTTTTTACCGGATTATTTATAGGAGTATGAATTTTTGGGAAATGTACTTGATTTTATCAGTGTATCCGGTACAGAGATGTTTAGTGGGAAAACACAGTCAAACCTGCACATTAGACAGCTGATAGAGATACTAATTGGTTTCGAGGAGATACAAAATGTTAGTCATTACTATAAGTGATCAGTACCACTTGAAGACAACATTCAGACTAAAATGATCAATGTCAAGGTATTAGCGCCAACCACAGAATATCTCTTCTCACAGAACCAGAACGCTCACACACGCTTATTACACTGCCATAAAATATAAAAATAAAAACATTCTTCAAAAGTACAGAGTGAAAGCAACACCAAGGGGTGTGAACAACGGACTCTGTTGGACTGAATGTTTGCCTATGTGCCCATATACATCGGTACCAAAATTGTTCTTCAATAATCTTCCAGTAATAATTGGCAGCCAATGTATTTGGCTTTATAAAAAGACTAGAAAAAGACTTAGAAAACTGACCTTTTATTTAACATAATCCTGAAAAACTGCTTTACTTTTGTATTAATAAAGTTTAAAGACCAAACTGCTGAAGGAATCAACCTGCTGACAAGTACAAGTGACATCCAGTTAGTGTACAATAATGACTATGGCAACCGATCTCACACATGTATGAATGACCATACACCTGCAGCCTCTAAATGTAACTTGCTGATGAACCCAGTGGCTGATATAAAACAATATGAAAGGAGTGCCTTAATTTAGCTAACAATAAAAAGCAACTAGACCCACTTTTATAAACATAAGATTGTATGCCAAATGTCACTCTTGATTTTTACCATTCTAACTCAACAGGAGATTTTTAAGAGTTTGAGGTTTGGGGTGCGGAGTTTGTTCTCTCCCAGGCCAAGCATCACTCGTTGAATGTGTTTTTCATGGCTTTAGGGTAGTCCAAGTGTAGTGCATAGGACAACCCAAACAAGAGGCAAAGTGCTTGAAGTAGCTTCTGGAGAGTGTCCATTACAATACCTCCTTCAAGAATGATGGCAGTAGACACTGGGTCAAGATGGAGATGATTTGGAGAGAGAGGCGCATCTTCACTGATGACAGTCAGCAACCCAACAGATACCTGGGCCCAGGCCTCAGCACTGTCAGAATCCTGTATACAACCAAACAAACATTACAACAGGTAAATGTTGATTGGCATTATCAATTGTCATCTGTCCTGCCAAAACTTCCCAAAAGTTTTCACTTTACACCCAGCTTACAGACATCCACTAAATAACATGAATGAAATTAATCTCTGATGTCTGTCCTCATATAAAATTTATTCAGATGTTATTGCTGTTACAGCTAGTGCATGTGAGGGAGAGAAATGTTCTACCTCTTGTGCAGAACGCAGAATTGCAGCATGGCAAGTGGGCTTAGCATTGTGGCACTCAGCAGTGCCTGTGACATGGACTACAAATGGAGTTATGTTTCATCGTTTGTTTAGGGTTTTTGTTGTTTTATCTCTTTTTTTATCACCCTGCTGGCATACACTGAACTGTCACAGTTAGCATGCAGCCCATCTTTGTTCTGAACTCACAGTGATATACAGTATGTGCTCTTTTAAGATATGAGAACTTACAAAGGAGGTGTTGTCGAAGTTACTGGGGTCATCACCAAGCAGAACAGGGATGCCTTGGAGAACAAGGGTACGCACTGCTGTCACATCTGGTTTCTAGAAGTGGATAGAACAAATAAAGTTCAAGATTATGCAACATTCAAAAGTTACACTACAAACCCATTTTTAAAAGCGCATATGAAAAAGGTGTCACCATGTATGCTTAACAGTGCAGAGAACAGTTGCCGATTGGAGTAGTTATTTGAAGATCTAATCCACAGAAAACTTAACAAGTCTGTAGCCGACTGACCCTTGAATCAATTTGCTGCACAATCTCAGCCAGCTTCTCTCCAACACTTCCTTTCTTGGACTTGAAGATTGTGACAAAGCGTGGTGTGTAGCGGTCTCCAGGTTTGCACCTTTTTCCCCCCGATTTATAGCAACTTCTGCACATCCAGCTTTTCTCAGTTTAGTGCGATAGTTCCCCATTTTGTATGTCAAGCTATTCTTCCAGCCAGAACCCCTATCTGGCGAGCCTGGTTCCTTCAGGCAGGGATGTTTGCTTATGAGTGCCAATGCCACAGAATGGCAACGTTCTTCATTTGGATAGGCATCAAATTTTTAGATCGCTTCAGCAAGCTTCTCCAAAATACCATGCTTCATGTCTCTTGGTACATTCAGGTAAGTTTGGTCTCGTAAAAACTGAAGATTAGCCTGTCTGTCTAAATTCTACATCAACTGAGAAGTTTGGAATCTCAAAAAACTCTGGCCATTGCTCTTGTCTTGTTGATGACGATGAGCTGTATGTCGACAGAATCTCTGTATCATCTGAGACATTTGAGGCATCAGAAATGCTGGTGGTGGAAGCAGGCACCAGTGTCAGTGTCACCAATGAAATGACCTTCACAGTTGCTTTTATAGCTGGCAAGTCTCCTATGTCTTCTAGGTTGCAGAGGGAATAACGAAAGTCAGGGTCTTCATACATAAGATTGAAGTCATCCTGCAGCTTGCATTTTTCTTTGACTTTTATCTTCAGCTCTTCAACCGTTTCTGGTTTTCCATCCAGTGACACTTTCCGTATGTCCCCTTCATTTATGATGATTCTTAGTTTATAGCTTCCCATGGTCCTAGTCAGAGTGAAGATCACTTTAGTACCCATTCCACATAATGTCATTCAGCATAATATGTAACGCTTTAGTGTGACATACACATTGCCTTTCACTCTATAGGAAGATAAGGGGAAAACATCATTCAGTTCGGACAGCTGGGTGACTGTGAGAGACCCTCCCCCACTGAAGCACAACTCATAAGCACGTAAATGTTCAACATACCATGAGGTCAAAAGCCTGCAGACTAGCAGGATTTCTGTGTTGATAGCAATATGTGTTATTTGCTGGAACTCTGGGAGACCCGAGCAACAGCCAACTGAAATGATCATATCTGCAGTGTACTTTACACCATGAACACAAGCAGAAGATGCAACCAGCACTGTACTTTGCTTGGCGTTTCGCTGATGTAGTGAACGCTGAACATTTTCAGGGAAAGACGTGATCATAACTGACCTCACTTTATCAATTTCCACAGAAAGTTTAAAGAATGACGCAGAATCCAAATGGAAGGCCATCATCTTCTAGTGTCTTACAGCCAAGGTTTGTGCTACATTCTTGAAATTATGAGTGTCATGCACAACCTTTTTGAAAAATGTGTGCTTCTCTTCAAAACGCATTGTCCACACATCGACTAGTGGGCCAAAGGTTTTAATCAGTTGAGGGTAATGTTCAATAAAATGATGTTTTGGACGGAGTTTGTAGGTCGGAAAAGTTTGCTGCAGTAACCCTCAATAACTAATGTTCTGAGATTTTGCAAACCAGAAAGTGGATTAACTCGTTAGTAAATTGCGATGACATTACTATTTCTAGTATATCTTTTAGAAGCATCAGTATCTCCCATGCTTGGTCTCCTTCTGGGATATTATGGCATACCATCAATGGAAGCAGCCTCAGGAGAGCCCAGTTTTCATGGCCGTTGCCCACAATGGTTCCCTTAGCGATGAAGGTCTTTGGAATGATCTGTGGTTTGTCAGCTTTATCTGAGAATGTGTAAGGAAACTGCTTAATAGCCTTATTCAAAGAGTCCAAAGAAACATACTTCTTGGTCATAAAATCCTGAAGACACAGTAACATTTCTGCTGGTACTATACCCTCTAAAAAGTCATGCAGAATGTCAGGTGGAAAACCATCCACCACATGAAAGTGTTTTAAGTTTTCATTCAGTGGACACCCTCTTTTTACACCAAGATGTCTGGCCATAGTATGGTCATGTATAACCTCTTGCACATGTCTGTCGTGGTCCTCTTTTGTCCTTGGCTGGTGTAGACCTGGTCTGACCTCCTTATCCTGTATGTCATCTTTCTTACACATACAAAACCGACAAAAGAGATGTGCTGCAAAACTCTCCTGGAATCCTGCAAAAAGCGTGAGCCCCCAAGTTGTCTGCTGCTACATACAATACGGTGCCTTTAACACTTTCTGCTAGCTGTTCAACATACACACCATGTCCCTCAAGAGTAACAAGATCCTGAATGAGAGGACGAAGAACTTCTGCATAGCCATGTTCCTTCACAGTCTTGACCTTACATAAAAGTGCAAGTTGTATAGAGTGAAGAGCTGACCGATATTGAGTCAAGATTAGCAAGTACCCAATATACTGCACATAGTTTGTGCTTTTTCTTGGATGTTCCCAGTGGATTAGCAACCTCAAAATCATCTATATATATATAGCGCAAGAGCAATCCTAAATTCTTCGATCTTTTCTTTAAAATGAGAGCCATCTCTGAATGAGTGGTATCCTTCTGGTGAAGCACCACATTCTACATGCAGCATCTTATCCAAAATATCCTTATTTCTTAACAAAGCCTGCAACATTTTCAGTGTGGGGACATATACAACAGAACTATCTCTGTCAAGACGAAACTCAACTGGCATAACGAGAGGAAATTCTTGCTGTATATAAGATGCTCTCCTGCTAGCTGTTGATAAGGATCCTCCTATAGAGGTGAATTTCAGCAGCTTGTGAAACTGCATTTACAACATCACTCACAATGGAATTATCCACATCACCACAATGCTGACTGATAATCTCCTGGACTTTACTTTGAAGTAATGGCTGTGAAAGTAAGTGGATCTGATTGATCTGCTCAATAACTTCTTGTGTAGCACTTTCTGATATATGCAGGATTGTTTGCATTTGCAAAAACAGAGCAGCAAGGTTACGTTCCAGCTGACTTTCCAAGTCCTGTATGTCACCTACAGACTCTTCAAATTCACACTCAGTGTCATCCTGTGAGGAAATATCATTCTCCACTACAGTCAACTGATCTTGATGTTCAATGTTTGATACAATTCCGGTTTTAAAATGTGTTGTAGCACTCCCTCTGTGTACCCTACTTTTGTGTGCATTAAATGTTGAATATACATTGCATTATTGTCCGTTGTATGGACACAGAACTTTTTGCTTAAGTTTTAAATGGCTGCGCTAGTGTGCGAAAAACTCTTCTTCAGTGCAGGGCTCTGTGTATTCACATAATTGGCAGTGAAATACAACTGCAGGTTTACTTGCTTGTCCAATGTCTGATTGACAGTGCCAAACTGATAAATGCACTTTGAGTGCATTAAAAGATTTGAAAGTGCACAAGCAATCGTTATGAAGACATGGTATTGGCTGTTGCCGAGTAAAGCCTCCATGTTTTAGGCGATAGTGTTTTAACAACTGTCCTCTTTTGTCTGTAGAAAAAATACACTGCTTACAGGTCCACTGCATCTGCAAGAAATTATTTTAAGTGGAAATTTTAGGTGTAAGTTGTAAGTAAGTGTGTGTGTGTGTGTGTGTGTGTGTGTGTATATCTATATATAAAATCCTCCAAAATATTGTCTACTTTATCTCACCTCCAGTGCACTGAGGCCCACTGACAAAGCAGCTGTGAAGAGCCCTCAAGGCAGTTGCCACAAGCACTTCTGTAAAGGACAAATAATGTCTTAGTTAAAAGAAAGTTCCACTTAAAGTGATGTGATTTGTAGATTAAAGACACATATGTGCATACTTTACAAGCATTACAGGAGAATGCTTGTTTTCCAAAATAAATCCTTATAGATAGGCTATATCCTCTTATATGAATATTTGAAGATTCAGATTGAGTCATAAAAAACAATTCGAAAAATTAAGAGTATAAACAATTCTGACTTAAGTATAATTACAGCAATATTAGCAACTGCATTTACATAAAGAAATAACAGGGGAGAGCCGGGACGTTGAATCACTTTTCAGATATACCTCATTTTAACACTAGAAGTGCCGGAATTCCATAACTACTAGAACTGCCGTGATATGGTCAATATGACCGTGTATGGCCGAAATAGGTAAGAGTGATTGTATTTTCTTTGCCTTTGTGTAATGTATATAAAAACAATTTTAAATTAAAATACAGACTCATCTGTTTAGCTGTATTCTGTATTTGAGTACAGACTCACAGGAAAAGTCAGGCAGCAGCAGGATTGTATTTTTTTATTCAGCAAAGTTATTACACATATAAATTTCAAAACGGTCAAAATGACCGTCATGGCCGTTCTAGTGTTACAGACAAAAATAATTTGTTGTAATCAACAACTCACGTGTGTGTTCTATCAATACCAGGTGCTATCTTGTAAAAATATGTAACGACTTCGGTTTAACTTGACTTTGAATGAAAGGTGCTTGTTCCCAGGGGCAGGATGGAAGAAACACATCGATTTTTTTATTTTAAATGCTTGACAGGGTCCTTCTTAATATGTAATTGCAAACATAAATGTCCTTTTTCTGAATAAAAAATATAACTTTTGCCAACCGTCATCATGTATTCTCCACGTTTTTTGGCTTTGCAAACAACTAGCAGTAAAGTAACTTATGTTCTCCTAATTGTCCGACCAATGTGGCTGCAAACTGTGTGTAGCTTACAAATTGCCTTGTTTTGTGTTTCCTCTACACACTTGATGCAGCAAATTTCATTTGTAACTCAGAATTTCTGTGTTGTTAATACCCAACATTCGACCAAAATACATCCACTGTGTCAACTCGGGGAAAACTAAAACTTACTGTAAATTTTATACAATTATACATTAAATTTAAAATGTGAGCGTTTTCACTTTAAGTTAAAATGGATTTTAGCCTGTTAGCTTGTTAATGTTTAGCTAGCTAACATATGAAAGCTTAAGTTGAGGCAGCAGACAGAAACACAAATATTAACCTAACTTGCTTGAAAACTTGAAACAAGCGATGAACTCTCCAGCAAATGTGTCGGCAATTTCCAGCAAATGTGTCGGCACAGTCCGATCAGCACCGCTAATGGTCCTGAGCAGGAGACTGAACATTGGTGGCTTCTACTGCGCATGCTCACACCCAGCCCTGATTGCTCTTAGGATGAGTTCCAAATAGTCACTCTAAGCAAGTTAAGATAACTTCAAACAAAGTTATATTCACTCAAAACAATAAGTAAATAGCTTTTTTCACCATACAATTAACCATTACTTTGTAAAACCAATTAAGAAGCACATATTATTGATACCCGACTACAGCTAACTCATTAATGCAAGTTATGACAGCTATTGGAATTTACAGTGTATATTATGTGCTTATAATAACACCTCCTATTGGAATGTACTGGAATGTACTTCAAATCTAATGTTTCATTGTTTTCGCTTCATATTTTTTGTGAATCATTGCTATTTATCTAAATAAACTTCTAATATCTCTCAAGAGGCTTCTAGATGCGCAACATCAAACAACTAGGGCGCATAAAGTATAAAAACTAATTTGTTAGTCCATCTTATAGCGTTTTTCCACTACATGGTACCTGCTCGACTCGCCTCGACTCGCCTTTTTTGGTTTTCCATTACGAAAAAAAGTCCCTGGTACCTGCTAACAGGTACTTTTTTTAGTACTACCTCCGTCCAGGTTCCAAGCGAGCTAAGCCGATACCAAAAGGTGACGTGAAAACCTGCAGACTACTGATTGGTCAGAGAGAATCGTCACTAATCACTGCGTCATCATTGCTAGCGACAGATGGGGGTGTCCTGAACAAAACCGCCATTTTTAAATAGTTTAGCCAGCGGTGTTATTTTTGCTGCCTCCAGCTTCTTTTGAAACAATTTTTTTCTTCTGGCTGTGGCAACAGCCACATGCTGAGAATCAAAAACAACACACCTTCGACATTCTGTGTGTGTGTTGCGTTAGGTCACAGCAGTTTCCTGCGGCGTCGCTATGACGACCAGCCACGCTCGCCTCAGGCATGAGGCGGTACTAAATCTGCAATGGAAAATGGAGGACGGGGCACTGCGGTCGAGCCGAGTCGAGTAGAGTAGAGTCGAGCAGGTACCATGTAATGGAAAAACACCATTAGAATCAAGTTTCCCCTACAGTATATCCCTACTTCATCCCACTGTCTGACACTAATAGGTTGGGGAAACAAATACAACAGCGAATAATAGATTGTGTAGTACAACAAAAAGGTTGTTATTGTTGCTTTTATTGTTGCGAGTGGATTAACCTGGTGTTAGTGTGGGCCTAACTGAATTGCATGCTAATGAACACATTAACTACCTGAGAGTGTAGGCATTATGGGTGTCACTCGCTGGTAAAAATGACACCAAAATTGAATTGCAAAAAATAACAGGAGTGGAAAACAATCAGTCTGCAGGCCCGTAGACAGGGGGGGTTTGGGTCGTTCGTTTAAAGCATCACGTTCCTTGATCATATGTTCCTGCAGAACGCTTTCTATTTCTCCATGTCGGTACTTGTAAAAGATGCAATGCATTTGCTAGACCTCTGTTCCCATAATCCCTTAACATCCTCCCAGCTTGCAGAGCCGGAGACTATTTGTGTAGTAAATGTTGTACAGTCTACTCACTAATGGCATAAAAACGTACCCAAGGTGCTCCTGTAGCCCTGTGCGGGAATAAGATAGAGCACCTAAGCACCTTCAGCATCCACCAAAGAGACTCACTGTTGTGCTCCGACCAGCTTCACTCGATTTTAGAGTTGGTTAGAAGGTATTGCATAAGAAGTTCAGTTAAGTCCCCATTTTCTGCCTTTTTACCAACCTCAGCATGCTTATATTCTGAGCTGAAATGACATGTAAAACAATCTCTGTTGCATAAACTGAAGGATTTATGTCTTCTTAATGAGCGGAAATTAGCTTTTCTGAATTGCATATACCTTACATCTTTCTTTATTACAATTCTGTATTATATTTTCTAATAGATTCTATTAAAATATTTATTGATCTTTCATACATCTTAACAAGTTTAAATGTACATGTTTTACTAGAGGTGGATCCACAGAACACACAAGTACTGTATTTTAAGTACAAATTTGAGGTATTTGTACTTTTTTTTATGCGACTGAATACTTCTGCTTTCCTACATTTCAGGGGGAATTTTGTGCTTTGTAGTCCGCTATATATACTTTATATATACACTTTACTTGGAAAATGATTAACTTTTAATTTGATGAATGCATACATTACAGGTAAAATGTGTTACTAATATTATTATTACCGGCAGTAGCAACAGTGATGGAAGTACTTTTACAGTGACTACTCCATAGTCTTAAGACGGCAAGCCTCCAAAATGCCCCTTGGTGATACAGCTTTTAGTCAAGAAGCCCCATATTATCAGATGAAAGAATTCAGTGACCAACTGAGGTGCACCAGGCATAATATATATATATATTGATGTAGAACACATCAACCCCCATTTTCTGCTCAAGCAATCCTGTCGTTCACCACACCTAATTTCTTCTCTTGGGCATCAGCTCTGCAAGGACATGGACTTTCCATTAGCTCCAGAGCTAACACTGTTGTGAGGTTACTGCATTGATACCTTGCTACTAGTCTCGCTTTGCCAGACCATCCACACGCTGCGGAGCAAAGGAAGGTCTGGCTAGTCCACACAGCATTCCAGGATGGGAGAAAAACATGCTCTGGTTTATTGCCATTTCTTTAAACCATTCACAATTGTCTTGGACGGCGCTAAGCTCGCACGGAGCCGCTGTAAAATAGTCGTGCAATAAAAACTCAGATTGGACAGATAGTCTAGCTAGCTGTATCAATTTACCCTGCAGAGATCTGAGGAGCAGTTAACCATAGTCCTCATAAATCCACCGGAGTTTAAAATTACAACACAAAGAAAGCGGAAGGAAATGGACATTGGCGAAAATACATATATCTGGCAGAATTTCCTGAGGCACCGGAGCAATCCCGGAGGTGGAACATCAAGAATATAGAATACCTTGCTACTAGCACCAAACAGCCCACTCTTACAGAAAAATGTATCTTAAAAAAAAATAATAATAAATGGCGCTTTCTATCTAGTCACCGGCCAACCATGTATGTTGAGCCAGTCAGTTAAAGCAAAGCTTTAACTGACTGGCTCAACATACATACATGGCCCTGCTAACAAGCAGAACCACAAAAGTGCAGGTCAGCACAGATATCCCCTGCTGCGAGGCCACAGTGAAAAAGCATGCGATGATCATGGCTCAGTATGTTGACTTTGTGGGTATGGCATTCCCTTGCATTTGCCTTCAAATCAAGCCCATTTAGTTGCCTCACCATCCATTTACAATACATCGTCTGGGTATTGTTTTTGCAGCTAGACTACTTGCTGTGTACTTACTTCCTCAAATGCAGATTATATTTTGAGAATAATCGTTGAGTGCAGCTTTCTCCTTATTTCATATGCATTTATGGGATCATACAAATACCAAGAAGATTGGATAGGTTTGGGTGAGTGTGCATTCTGCTGGTTTGCTGGATTTATTAAGGTTCATGCAATTTTAGGGTCGGTTTTGCACGGAAACATATATGGGTCTAACCCCCGTCTGCAAATTTGCATAGGTACATTAAAGGGTGGTTGTGTTGGGAAAAAGCAAATGTAATTAACCTACTCAATAAAAATCAACATGAGCGCGAACCAAAGGGTGAGTGCATCACACACAAAATATAAGTAGGAGTTCTGCACTGAATTAGTTCAAATATGAAATAACAGCTTTTTAGGAAGGAGGAGAGAGCAGTAATAATAAGACAAAAAGTGAGTATTTTATACCACCAAAACAAAGGGTGAAGAGCTGTGGCTTTCTGGGGTCTCATTTATAAACGTGGTGTACGCACAAAACGGGGCTGAAAATGTGAGTACGCCACTTCCCACGCAAAGGTTGTGATTTATAAAAAAACAAACTTGACAGGAGAATTTGCGGTCCTCCGACCCATGCGTACGCACATTTTGGAGACAATGGGAATTGGCGACGCAGATGTTGAGGTGGTGAACTGAAGTCAGACTGCAGAAAGTAAATGTGGGAATAACAATTACTCTTATATTTTCAAGTATTGGTGTCTCACGCACATTTCTTCACTCCATATTATCCACGTTGTCATTAAATCCAGCAGTGTTATTTGCGTTTGTACTGAGCGATACATGTTCCATAAACACCTTCCAAAAAATCCTACTCAACTCTTAAATCAAAATTCGTTATTAATATTTAATCGGCGCTGTCTCACCGTCACATTGTCCGCTACGGAACACTGGAGGAGGAGATGGCCCGACTCCATGGAATACAGGATAGCATCAAATACTGTACCATTAGATAACTGCAGAACACAGTGTAAATAACTAAATATCTGTCTTTAAAACTGTGCATATATCATCAAATGTCAAAGTCTGGAAATACAGCCGTAAGCTCTCGCGCAATCACTACATTTAATGTCCTCGTTATCGGTCCGAACTTTAATACTGTTCGTGACAAAACCTGTATGAAGAAAAGTGTGTTAGACTTTCGTCTTCAAATTGTATCTCGGGGTGGGGGATACCACTAGTTGATGCTGTGATTTTGGCAAGGTGTCTACAATCACAAATTGTTGTAAACATATAAATACTGCGGTGACCCCCGTGCGTAATGCTGCATGATGGCCCTGCTGGAGTACTACGCCAAACAGGAGAGAAAGCGGCTTCAGGGACCATGGCGATGACTGGCTAATATGCCGATTTAAATTCCCCTGTGCTCTTGGATCTATGTACTGAATTGGGTCCAGTAGAGAGGGCAACATGCCGGAACCGTGCCATCCCGGTCCAAATACAGGTCCTCCTCTGGGGGCAACCGGCTGTTTCCTGAGGGAAATGGCAGACAGCTAAGTGTTTTATATAATCTTCAACTTTATCACTAAGGCTTGTTTGAATATAA
Source organism: Sander vitreus (assembly GCF_031162955.1). NCBI lineage: Eukaryota > Metazoa > Chordata > Actinopteri > Perciformes > Percidae > Sander > Sander vitreus. Next base: position 27,201,082 of record NC_135856.1, on the reverse strand, counting down.
TATATAGTTCTGTTAAATCATATCGGTCTGGTATATCGAAGCTGTCCCCGAGTGCTGTAATGCCTGCTGTTTTGGAAGGTATAATTAATATAGTAGTTTATAGATCAGGTTTCCCTACACTGTGCGAGAACAGGCCAAAATTCACAGGCCAGTCGTCACAGAACAACTGCCAGACCATTAACATACTGATCAGCATTCATGAGGTGCTTTGCATTGACTATTTATGGTTAGAAATGGGCGTGTACAGGGTGAGATAAGAGGCTGATTCACGTACGCACACTTGTGGGTAATCTGTGATTTATAAAGAGAACATTGCTTACAGATGTGCGTACGCACGGTTTTATAAATCTTATTTATTTTTGCCGTACGCCATTTTTGGCTTTTGGGCATACGTACACTTTTAGTAAGGATCCTACGCACAGCTTTATAAATAATGCTAATGCACTCCTGTGGCTTTTCATTTTTCATAAGCAATCTTTTTATCTCTTTCTGTTTCTTTTTCATTCCCTCGAAAATGTGTTTAATGACTCCTATGGCTTTAGTTTAACAAACCTTTTTTATACATACAGGCATAGCTGCATAGCTGCCTGTGTAATTAGCCTCTGCCTCAGTAAATCAGATGCTAATTTTATACAGATTGCGACTGCAAATAGAATTTTTTGAATTTTAAATTTGTACTATACTGTAATATCTACTGTTAATCTGTTTCCAATTGTCTTGAATTGTCATTGTTTAGCTCTGTGGAGTCTGAAATAAATATTTCCAGTTTGCTACAGTAAAAACAATGTGACCGTGCAACAGTCTTTAGAGGATAGGCTTCCAAACATTTTAAAAACATGTCACCCATAGTGACTTTTTTCCAAATCAAGTAATATTTCAGTCTGATTTTAGTTCTTTAGGTCTGTGTTAAGGGCGAGATCCGTGTTTCCCTCAGCTCCGTTTTGTCCCAATGACAACTGGAAACTGTCAGGAAAAAGTGATCTGTAAAATCTTAAAATCAATTCAAAATCAAACAGAACCAATGGATAGAAGCCAGGATTGGGGTTATGTGATGGCGTACACAAACCGGTAAGAAGTCTAGCTGCTGCATTCTATACCAGAATAAATTGAGTAGCTAAATTAAATGATGTTAAATGATGACCGTGCGTGCGTGCGTGCGTGCGTGCGTGCGTGCGTGCGTGCGTGCGTGCGTGCGTATGTGTGTGCTTGTGGCTGGCTGAGAGAGGACTGCTAGAGAATGGAGATTGCGTGCCGGAAGGAGAGACAGAGAGGGAGGGGGAGAGAGGGTTAGAGACTGAGTAAAATGATTCTGAAACGTGCATGGGAAACACCTCTATTTTTAGCACATCTCCTCAGAGTGCAACACAGAGGCATGAGCTGAATGATTTTGAGAGTGAAAGTAAGGGGGAGGGGCAGGTTAAGGTCACGTGTGAAGCAAAAAGAAGTGTGTGTGTGTGTGTGTGTGTGTGTGTGTGTGTGTGTGTGTGTGTGTGTGTGTGTGTGTCTCTGTGTGTGTTTGGGTGTGCGTGGCTGTGAGCTGGTTGTGTGTTCACGTCTATGAGAGTGACAGAGTTGGTGTGTTGCTCTGCTGTGAAATATCCTGAAATGGCTTGCCTTAAGGGGATTGTGAAAGTACGGAGCAAAACGTGACTGTGTAGTCAGTGCTTCACGACTGAATGGAGGGGAGAGATGGAGAAGGATTTGAATGAGAGAGCAAGTAAAAAAAGAATGGGGGAAGAAAATTAGTTGGATGTAATTAAAGGGAGGGGGAGAAGAAAAACAACAAACTAACCTAAATTAGACTAGGTGAAAAAAAACTGATTTTTCAATGAAGAAAAGGCAATGAACTGCAGAGGCTTTGTCTGTCATGTGCAGCTTTTTAAATTGGGCAGTTTCCGTAGCAGCATTGTGGCTAAAAATAATAAGGTGCATGTAACTGGTAACATTGATCTGATTTTTCTATAAAGGGCAGAATGGCCACTGTATAGTTATTATATATATATATTGATGATATAATCTACCATTAATAAAAAATGTTTCAAAGATGACTTAAGACAGATAACGAGATTTCTGAGTTTCATACTGTATTTTCTTTAGACTCCTGCATACCCCAACACCATCACTGATGCCAGAGGTCTGTACTACGAATCAAGATCAACATGCCCTGGATTTATTTCAGTTACTTCACCTAACCTAACAACCGCGGTCCTGCATAAGCTGTGTCACGACGGTGGTTAACAACTAATTCAATCAACCCAGGGTTTCCCAATCCAGCGACGCACGCGTTCACATAAAAGAGGCAGTGTTTGCACAGCATGACCAATCGCAAACATCTATCAGAGCGGCATATTTTACATAAGAAGAGTAAACTATAATTCGACATAAATATGAAGAACACAGACACAGTTTTACAGGCAAAACGCAGGAAGGAAAGCTGGCAAAAAAAGCCGACGTTGTTATGCGTAGCCTAAATCACAACGCTTATCAATATCACTTCCCCATCAGTCAGGCACAAGATCTGACCACAATTACACTTTTGCTTTCCATAAACTGCCATTGCTTTAGCCTATTATATTATCAGTTGCAACCCTGGCAGTGGTAAGCGATCGTGAGAGAAAATAGAAAAATATAAAAACATAATTACATACTACACACCCGTCTCCCTTCTTCCATTTCTATCCAAAACTCTTGAGCGTGCCATTTATAATCAACTCTTTACGTATCTCCACCAGAACAACCTTCTTGAGCCCAACCAGCCTGGCTTCAAGGCTGGCCACTCAACAGAAACTGCCCTCCTTGCTGTCATTGAGCAGCTTCACATCACTAAAGCAACCTCTCTCTCTTCCGTCGTCATCCTTCTGGACCTTTCTGCTGCCTTTGACACAGTGAACCACCAGATCCTCATTTCGACACTCCAGGAACTGGGTGTCTCAGGCTCTGTGCTCTCTTTGCTCACATCTTACCTGGCAGACCGAACCTACCAGGTAACTTGGACAGGATCTACCTCAGAACCTTGCCCACTCAAAACTGGGGTTCCTCAGGAATCAGTCCTGGGTCCCCTCCTCTTTTCTCTGTACACCAACTCTCTCGGGTTTGTCATTCACTTGCACAGCTTTTCTTATCACAGCTACGCAGATGACACCTAACTAATTCTCTCCTTTCCGGAGTCTGATACGCAAGTAGCAGCACGTATCTCGGCCTGTCTGACTGACATTTCTTCTTGGATGTCCACACACCATCTGAAACTCAACCTTGACAAGACTGAGCTCCTTTTCCTTCCAGGGAAGGACTCTCCTATCCAAGACCTGACTATAACAATTGACAACTCTGTGGTTGTCCCCAACCTGGGTGTGACCCTTGACGACCAACTCTCCTTCACTGCCAACATTTCTGCAACTACCCGATCATGTATGCATGCTGCATAACATCAGAAGGATACGTCCCCTTCTAACGCAGAAATCGGCTCAGGTTCTGGTTCAGGCTCTAGTCATCGCACGTCTATACTACTGCAACTCCCTCCTGAATGGCCTGCCTGCATGTGCCATCCGGCCCCTGCAGCTCATTCAGAACGCAGCAGCTCGACTTGTCTTCAACCTCCCCAAGTTCTCTCACACTACACCGCTCCTCCGCTCTCTTCACTGGTTACCAATTGCTGCCCGCATCCGCTTCAAGACACTAGTATTTGGATACAGGGCCACGAACGGATCAGCCCCAGCTTACATCTAGGACATTGTCAAACCCTATACACTATATCTGACATGCCTTAAAAAACACAACCTGATGAACGGTTATTAACCCCTAGGTTCGTTTTGCGCCGGAATCGTCCTTTAAGCCTGTTCCATCTGAAATGGCTCTTAGATGTGTGTGTGTGTGTGTGTCTTTCTGGCTTTACACTATGATGCACACACATGCAATTTTCCTGTGTGAAAGGGTGCCGTGAGGTGTTGATGGCTCGATTCCCTCATTTACTGCGGTCAACGACACAAGGCACAAGTCATCCTGGAAATATTGTGTCAGTGTCAGCTAGTGGGAAATAGAGAGAAGATTACACATTGTAACCCTGGCTCTATGAGAACAGGCAGCGTGTAATATGGTCAGCTGCCACTCCACTGATGCAGACGTGATTTTTGATAGCTAAATATAAACTGATGCTCAGTGACTTAAGTAATTATATAAATGTCAATGCATTGCTCTGCAGAAGAGCTTTGAAGGCACAGTTTGTGTGTGCATTCCTCAGTAGATTGCAAGTTAGTATACTTTCACAGTATTTATATAGCACCTAGACCTACTTTATGAACAAAAACGAAATGGGAATCTTACTTTTTACAATATGGAACCTAGAAAATATGATAAACTAAAAGCCTGCTGGTGTTTATCATTTTCATCAACCTCTCATCTCAAGAGAATCAGCATTAGCCAGTCGATTAGAGGACTATCATTGACCATCTTGGAGCAGTGTCACTTTGTGGTCACAGACTGGTGACTCCTGGAGGTTTTAAAGTGTAGTCTCAGAGAGAGGGTGAGTTTTAATGATGTGAACAATCAGGATCTATAGTTTTACATTTTTCATATGCAGTTTTATAATGCATGTTGTTGTAAGGGGCACTTATTATAATGTAAGGTGAAGTGCTGCCTGTCTAAGGAACCTTTCAAAAGAGGAGGGAGAAATAAAAATACCAAAATAGTTTACTCAGAACATATAGCCGGCATTTATTAAACATCAATTATCAAACAGTATGACCTTGTTTCTCTTTTCTTTCGTAATGTCATTTTAGTTGTGAAAATCTGTATTTCTCTTAGTTTTCAACCTTTTTCACATAAGTTGAGAAAAACCTCAGAGCTCTGATGAAATAAACCCAAAATAATAAACCAAAGTCCATCTAGTTTGTTTTTTAAAGTGTGGTGAGATCCCACGCTTATCTGTACGATGCAATGAAGAAATGGTGAGTAGAAGTAGTCTGTGTTGCAGGCAAGATGATCAGTCACGCCCTCTGCTCTTCTGCCTCGCGTGTCCAAAGGCAAACCCATCCAATGGATCTAACCAGATCTGGGACTATAACTGTAGTAGCTTAAATTCTTATTTTCAATCTTTGCATTCACTACACACATGAAACTCAAGCACTAGCATACCACGTAGTAACATAGCTTCAACATAGCATTGAATAGCACTTCAAATCATTAAACTCATGTTCAACTCCGATTGTTTTTTTAACTTATGCAGTACACATATCATCAATACATTTTCACACAACGCTCAGTCAGTAGGGAGTTAGGTTGGGAACCGGAGGGGTACTGGTTCAAGTCCCCATACGGACCAAAGTATGGTGGTGGACTGGTAGCTGGAGAGGTGCCAGTTCACCTCCTGGGCACTGCCAAGGTGCTCTTGAGCAAGGCACAGAACCCCAACTGCTCGGGGCGCCTTTCCATGGGCAGCTCCCTCACTCTGACATCTCTCCATTAGTGCATGTATAGGTACTGAGCATGTGTGTGTAATTCAGGCCTGTGTGTAATGTGTGTAATAACAGAGTTATTACATTATTATTATTATTATTATTATTATTATTATTATTATTATTATTATTAAATCAGTGGGTACATTTTTTTGAGTGTCACAACCATCGGAATTTGACCCATTCGGTCCAATAAAATTTTGAAAGTCTAGCCGCACAATTACATTTTTTAATTCCCATTTAAATTACTGGAGCGCTAAACCGGAAGTAGCTGGCTCAGCCGGTGGAGGTCTCTAGTGTGCCTGCTCTATGGTCCGCACAATGCGTAAGTAGTGCTGACCCCCCCCCCCCCCCCCGTTCCGACACCTCTGGTAGATACTACCTAATCCCTGGCTCCATCTAAAAGGTGGTTGTGGCCCTAAATAAGCAGAAATTAAGTAAATTACTTTTTTAATACTGTATGAGCAGAGCTTAGAGCTGCCAAAATGAAATCTGTATTGCAAAATACATACAGTAATAACACTAGCACATGCTACCTCATAGCTGCCAAGGAAACCCGGCAGAATATGCAACTGTGAATCTATTTGTTAAACAAACAAATAGCTGTATGTGTCCTAACACATGTAATCTGTATCCAATGTTAGTCAGCTCAGACAATTAACATGAACAGATGCAGTCACCGCAGGATTCAACTCAGATGTTGGGACTCAAGCAGCTGTACAGCTGTCTACCCATGTCATGCATACAGAGGAACCAAAACAAAAACAAGCTACCACAGCAATGGTTACTCCTCGGTCCTAACTATTCATTCATTTTTCAAATGATGACAGTTTCAAGCAGGTCCAAGGAAAAGGAAAAATGGATTTCAGTATATATTATTTGCTCCAGGTCCACTGTCCCTGTATCAGTGAGGGGCTCAACGGAGGCAATTGTCACCAGAAGATGAAGTACTTGCATTGCTTTCATCCTCTGGTTACAAATTGCTGTATGAATTGCATTAAAATGAGGTAATCATACACCATGGGAAGGATGGTGGCATAAACCTTTTTCTGATGTTGACTATGAGGTCACTCCTATCTGAAAGAGGAGGGGCAGAACAGCGTTGCCACCTTGATCTCTGTAAAGATGATAGGAGGCAGAGTCTGTCTCTCGAAGAGATGAGTTCTGTTGACATTGAAAGTAAAGTTGTATCGGTATATTTTCAAACAAGATATGAGTTGAGACAATGGTCGATATAGTTTGATGTTGCGTTACATAACCCATTTCTTCCGTAATGCTGCGTCTGCCTGGCTTATTCATTCACATCAGGGTCCAAAAAATAAAGATTGCCTGATAACCTGGAGCCAGTAAAAAGTTACATTGGGCCAGTAAATACAATCAGCCAGTTGCCCAATCGGATCAGTGCTCGGAAAAGGGAGCAAGCAAGTTACTGCGTCTGTTCTAATCTCCAAGACCTTCTTTTGCTCTCAGTGCGAAGGAAGACATACACAGGCTTGTTTACTTCATAGATGAAATGATGCTCAATCCTTAAACAACATAAGAGTTGAAATGCAAAACAATGTTTATTGCGTCTTGGAGAAAAACATGACTGGGTTGAGAATAGTCTCGCTTGGCCAGACCCTCCTCCAAAGCGCGCTGGAGGAGTGTGGCTACTTCACATAGCATTCGGGGATGGGAGGAAAACATGCTCTGGTTTATTGGCATTTCTTTAAACCAATCACAATGGTCTTGGGCAGAGAAAAGCCACGGTGCCGCTGCAAAATAGGCTCGGAAGGAACTTGTTTTGGTGGAACATGTGTACGTTTAAAAGTTGTTTCAGTCATGCAATAGAAAACTCAGGTTGGACAGATAGTCTAGCTAGCTGTCTGGATTTACCCTGCAGAGATCTGAGAAAAGTTTAACCACCCTCCTCATAAATCGAACAGAGTTTAAAATGCCAACACAAAGGAAGCCCAAGGCAACGGATATCCGGCCTAAATGAGTGAAATCCGGTGGATTTTCCAGTGGCAACGGAGCATTCTTGGAAGTGGAAGGATATAGACTAGGTTGAGAATGACAACTCGTGTTAAAAGAGCAACTTAAGTACTATGGGGAATAGCTCAGTGTGTAACCTACTGTGTGTGAGTGAGAGACGGTGGATGCGCTCTGAGCAGACAGCTGCTGGCGATCTGAGCTATTGTACTCAGTCAGTTATTCTTATAGAAAACAACTGAAGGAGCATTCTTAGAAATAGGCCTGTTTTCATTTAATATAGGCTATTTATTTTAGATATATTTTTATTTACATGCCTCACTTTTGGCCTAGTGTAGTAAACTGTCCTATTTCTGTGAGTAGTCACACTATACTATACCACTATATATTAACTTAAGCCGCCCATGGCTAGTGACTACCACAACATGTAGTATGAGAACTAAACTGCTAAAACATGCAGGTGTGCTTTTACATATGTTATTGCATTATTCATTCTTAAAAAAAAAAAATAAAAAAATAAAAAAAATGCCAAAGTTAAGTCGAATGCAGCTCAAATGCTTAAAATATTTATATACGTATGCTTAGTATATTTCATCTTCCTTCCACAGACATTGTCTCTGCAAAGGTAAGATGTTTCATAAATAATATAAGGATCTTATTTTGCTCCTTTGGGCCTTGTATTTAATAATCCTTTGCCCTTTTTATGCTTCCAGTAGTAAACAGATAAACAAATATGCCAGGCAGTAATCCTGCTCTCCTGCATATTTTACCCAATTTAGTCTGTTTGCGTAATATTTTAATATTTGGAATGGGACATGAATCATAAATAAAAGATACAATGTATAAAAATGAATATAATAGTATGGCAAAAGCCTATGGCATCCCATTGCTATGAACAATGTCCCTGATGTGATCTCCCATGTTTTCTTGATGGACAGCTCTGAGACATCACAGTGACAATCAAAATGAAGATGAAGTGACAGGAACATCCACTTGTGTGCATGCATTCCCAAGAACGAACACCACTGGCTCTGTGTGTGTCTGTGTCTTTCACACGTACACAGATCTTTCAAAGTGAACTTATGGGTAGCGTTCATGGCAACAAGAAAACAGAGACAGGCAAATGTAAATAGAGCTATTAAAACAGTGACAGGAGTGTAATTTAATGTAGGCAAAAATCCACGGGCCAGAAATAGAACATTATCTGCAGTGCTGCTTAAAGCAATGTCAAGATCACTAAAAGTATGGACTGAATATGTCAGCGCTAATTAACTTTACACAGCACAAAAGGTTGTTGTGAGTGTCCGTGTAGTGGGCAAACAAGAATAAAGAGCTGGGGAACCATGTGCCACTTAAACAGTACCTCAGCGTTAAATATTGTGTGGAGGGGGGAAAAGAATCGCTGCACAGACTTCCTTGGGTTGAAATGTTCAAGCCTCTTACACATCTGACCACAGAATTGTACAGAATTGTCTTTTCAGACATACATATTATAGCAGCAAAAATAACCGGTGTGGCTGCATTCCAGATAGGTGTCCCAGTTCCAGGGCCCTGTTGTTGTGTATGCTGGCTCACTGGCATGGCTTACTGGGACAATTCATGGGAGAAGAGAAGGAAATAACATTATTTGGTGTACTTTCTCCTTAAAGAATATTTTTTTTCCAATAACAATCAACAAGCCACATGAAATAACCAAAACAGACAACGCATTTACTAAGTGTGTATCGTTATTGTTGCATTTTCTTGTGTTGAATTTTCTATATTTATCTGTATATTGTGTACTTGTTGTACAAATTTGAAAAGTACATTGAGTGTAATTGCGATGAAATTTGCTATATCATGACATTGCCTTCCCTTAGTGTTTCAGACTTGTCATACTGATCAGAATTGTTCATTTCAGATGTAAGTCTGTAACCTCTAACAACCCTCAGTGCCGGGGCCAGGTGAGCCGGTGGAGGCATCTAATGGAGTTCAACGCCTGCATGAGATGAGTAAAAGAAAGTGTACTGGCTTTGTGCGTGCGAGTGACAGAGCAAAAGCAGCAGAGCCCCTAAAGTGATTCACGTCTTTCCCCACTCATGTTTTAGAGACACTTTCCACCCATCCTGGACTGTTCAGACTTTTGATGGACACTATGGTTGTTTTCTATTGTAATTTTTGGTTAGGTAACTTTGTGGCGTTCAGACATCTTACTTTATTTTAGTTGTTTAAAGAAATTGTTCTTGACCCTGCAAATTCTCCCTGATTGTCCAGTCTAACAGTGGAAAACAAACTAATAATAATAAGTAATAAAATAACCTTATTTATACCTATCTGGTCTGACAACATTTTCTGGTTGTGGATTTATAAAATGCAGGCTATGGCCCCCATATTCTCTAACTACTGGGAACAATCTTATAACGCTCACTTTTTATGGCTAAACTCAACTTCCATGGCCGCTAAAAGGACCGTCACCTGGCGGTGCCTGTAGCCGGCTCGCAGTCACCTATTGGCGGCTAACAATTGCCTCTGGTAGCCAGCATCCCGGAGCTGTGTAGCAGCAGCTGCGCTCTGATTTCATTGTTCTATGGCACTATGTGTTCGCGTTACAGCGCTTTACTTAGTTTAAAATACTTCTATTTTAGGCATGTAATGGTCTATTGGTGAAGTAGCATTGATCACTTTGAGGGGGGCATATATTGCTGTCAAGCACTGTGAGCTGCTTCTCTCGCATGAAAAGTGCTGTGTTTAAAGGATTGATTGACATTTGTCCATCTTCATTTTAACAAAAGATTGGATGTGAGGTTCTTATTAACAACAGATGGACTGCTAATGTGAAACTAAGCACACTGTAGATACTCAATTGTCGCAATGATGAACCATGTGTTGTGGCTTCTTAACAGGTTCTAGCCACTGTCCTTTGTTGGGGGTTTTGCTTTTGGACTGACCTTAATTTGTTTCCCAAAGTACTGCGGAGATTCAGGTTATGTTGCATCACATTATATTTATTTAATCCAGGGGTGCAACTTACACACCTAAGCGATCAACATAAACTACAACTAAAAAATAATAACAAAAAGAGCTTACGGTCAAAAGACCACTGCTCCCCCATCTAATCAGTATCACCTTTCTCACCATTACTCTCATCTATATGGTAACACATAGGTGGTGTCATTTCCTCCCTAACGCGGCCCTACCTTGGTGCATTGCCGTCAATAATGACAACTAGATCTCCAGGGGTGTAATTTATTTTAAATTGTATTCCATTTGTTTTTTCTTGAATGGTATTCCCTGGTCCATCGTTTCCTAAAAAAAGGTTGGCAAAGTATTGCACCTGCGTCCACCTTTTTCCATGAATATAGATCCTCTCTCTGGAACAGTGGTTATTACATCTCAAAGATGATCAAGAGAAATGGGAGGCACCTGAGCTAATCTCCAAGTTACAAAGCAAAATACTATGTCAATGTGATATTTCGGTTTTCTCTTTTTAATACATTTGCAAAAATGTCTAAGATCTTGTTTTTACTTTGTCATTATGGGGCTATTGAGTGTAGATTGATGAGGGAAAAATAAATTCAAACAATTTTAGCATAAGAACAACAATTAAGAAATTTAACTTGAGTAGAAATATTAGAGGAAAGAAAAATAGAGCAATGGTTAAATAACACACAATCAAACACATTGTAATATGGTGGATCACAGCATTTGTATTATCCTCTTTGTAGCTTTGTTGTTTGGGATATTGAAGTGGGCTCAGATCTTGGATCTAAATCCTTAATACTTGACATGTTTATCTCTTTCTCTCCCACTCTTCTTCTCATCTCCCTGACACAATTGCTGAGATACTTCAACACTTAGCTTCTCAAACCAACCTCCACTGCCTACCTTTTCACCAAACAAAGTGGTTTCACTGCACACATTTGGTAGTTGTTATTTGCATTTTAGTTTTAAGACACTGTGGAAAATATACCTTGGCAGTTAGAAGTGTACAGGACTGTGAAACTGATTAAAAAAGGATATAATACAAGAAAAGGTGATCTGTGATTTGCATATAACATCTTAATGGATTTTATCAGTCATAGGGAAGTCATATTTCACTAGTCAACCATGGTATCCACAGTATTTTAGAACACTCATAACATAAACTAGAACACTCATAACATAAACTAGAACACTCATAACATAAACTAATATTATTATTAAAATTAAAGCTGCTAATGAAAGTGAATTGGAAATATGTCCGAAATGATGAGAGCAATGTGTGTACTAAATCCGGTGAATATCGGAGCAACTATGTCCAAATTAAGGCCTTCCACGCTTTAGGGGTCGCTATGGAGTCCGCTTTCGGGTATGATCCAAATCGCTGTACAGTCTCGCAAAGCTCCCAGGTTTTGATGTGGTCGCCAATTTTTGTGAGTTTTCGTATATATTGCGGCCGTCAAAAATGCGCCCAAGGGCTAAAACCAAATAGGGGGAGCAATAGAGCCACCATACCACTCCCAAGCCTAAATTAGGATTTTTATGTATCCTAAAGTTCTCAAACACGTGTTCATAAAATTAAATATTTCGCACAAAAACCAAGATGGCCGACTTCCTGTCAGGTGGACAATTTTCAAAAAAATGCTACATGGACTTCAAGATGAGACCTATGTTCCCTCAAAATTTTGCATATTAACTTCTAATTTTTTTACTGAATCATGGCGTGCGTTAGGGGGCACTATGTAGCCCACGGGCAACGCCCAAGCCCAATTACTACAGAACTTTGTTTTCGCCAGGTCTGGTCAGGTTTGTTTTTCACCATGCGACGCCCCTCAAAAATGCGAGTGACGCATCGGAATAATAATAATAATCCCTACAAAAACAATAGGTTCCTAGCACTGAAAGTGCGCGGGCCCTACTAATCTAATAACACAAACTAATGGTACCATCAGTGACAGTCATCTATTTAAAAATAATAGTTACAACTCACTGACCTAATTTAATGTAGATTTTCATATAACATTCATATAATTGCATAGTTCTATAATATCTGGCGGCTGGTAATGATGTTAAATGCTTATGCATGCATATGCACTCACAATGAGGCAAAATTTGAAGATGAATGACAACCTGCTTCAATCATACTTTGAATAAACTTCTGATGAGCACACTGATACATTTGTAACTAGTCTTTTCAAGACCACCAGCATTTTCAAACTGCACACAATTCCTTTAACGTTTTGTTACCATTAACTTGAGAAAAAAAAACCCACAAGCAAATCATTTTGGAGGTGTGTTTACCAAACTACAGGCAACAGCCTTCTGAGCCAGTGCAGAAGATTATGGGATTTGTCTTTGCTATTTGCTATTTGTCTCTTTCACTAGACATTTCATGCTGTCAGAGTTGCTGGTGTGCACGCTTGTTGTTAAAATACTGAAAAGTGCTGCACATTTCTTTTCAAAGGTATGAGACATAATAGTAGTTAGCAAAATAGAATGTCATTACATGTTTGCAGTGTGTCTCTCCAGAAACAATGTCACAGTTGACCTTGATGTTAACAGTTTTCATTGGAACTTTCTACAGTAGTCTCTCAACCCATTCTCACTCCGAACTCATAAAATACAGACGTTTGGACAGTGGCTGTCAGCGTCTGAAGCGATGAAAAAGGCGTCCTTCAGTGTGTTTGTATAACATACCGGGGAGAGCAGGCAGCTACACGGGGTTTAGCGAGTAGTAAGGCCGAAGTTCCACATAGGGATGTTGGTTGGGGTGGCAGATGGGTCAAACACAGAACTTCAACCAGGAGATTGGGGTTCATGTCCCACTTGTCACGTTTCCTAAAGTCGCTTTCTTCTTTAACCATCCCGTTATTCCCGCGTGTCACGGAAGCGTAAGCCCACCCATGACCTTTTCCTAAACTCAACCATCCCGTTCCCGGGTGTCACGGAAACGTAAGCACACCCACAACCTTTTCCTTAACATAACTATGTCAAAAGGGACACCAATAGTCCCGACCAAGCGCGTTTAGCTAAAGCGCGTTATATGACGCTAAAGGAGACTTTTAGCGTCAATAAGAACGACAAAGGCACCTGACCAAGCGTCTGTATTTTACGAGATGGGAGTGAGAACCTGTTGAGTCTCTAGAAGTAATGAAAAACATGCTCTGCAATGTGTTAATTATGACATAGAATTTGTGTAGGCAGAAATGAGCATGGTCCTATAAATAAATACCTTTTAGACCACAAACAATTTTAACATTATCCATACCAACAGTTATCCATACCAACAGTTTTCCATGGCCTTCCTAAAAAATGTAATTTAATCTTTCAAATCATCTTTAATTGACTTTTTTGCCCACTTGAGGGCATCAGAACAAGCTGGAAACATAACAATGGCATAGTATCACCTCAAAGTTTTTCCTTTTAGTTGCTTTTTGGTCTCCACCAACTGCTGACTGAAATAGCTAGCTCTGTAGCAGCAAAACTCTCAATTAAATATTGATGAGAGCGGGGAGACCTCAATCTCACCCTGTGGAGCGTGCGCCCCATGTAGTCCTAGCAGTGGCCCAGGTTTGAATCCGACCCGCGGATCCTTTGCTGCATGTCATTCCCCCTCTCTCTCCCCTTTACTGTCTTCAAGCTATCCTGTCAATTAAAGGCCATAAAAGCCCCAAAAACAACCCAAAAAAAACAATTGATGAGAGCAGTTTTAAGTACATTTGGAAAGGGACAAGAAAACTGAACCACGTTGGCAAAGGTAATTATTTCATCTCATTTGCAGACTCCCCTGACATATCTTGAGGAAAACAAATACAATTTTAAGACTTTACATTTTTTTTTATTGTAACACTCAGTCCTGGGCTGGAAGTGGGTCTCACTCCACCACTGTAAAAATAGATTATTGACCATAAAGGGAAGGCAAGACATTTGAATACTGGTATTTGGCCCCCATATACCCACCAAAGTTTAACATCAGGCCAATACATTTAGGCGCTCATATCCCTCATCACTCTCTCTGTCTCTCTCTTTTTATCGCCGTCTCTCCACACATGACTATACTACACTTATAAATAGCAGCAGCATTCCCCAAATCATCTTCTCACTGCGGAAACGGAGCGTTAAACCTAAACAACCATGCCTTTGCCTGACAAGCAAAAGGCCAAAGTTTCACCTCTAAGCCTGACGCTAATGGTGGTGACAATATTTAGAAAAAAAATGCAGACAGATCCTCACAGCAGCTCTGTCATCTCTGACATTTCCCATTTCCCATCTTGTTGTCTGCAGCCTTCTGTTGACATTCCCAAAGCCTCACGTGTATGGAGCTAGAACAGTGACAGTAACCTGTGGTATTGAAAATAAAAATTGGCATTGAAACAACAAATATTGGCACTGAAAAATGTTGAACTGAAATATAAAACCCAAACATTAAAAAGTTATAATCTCACAATCCTATTATCGCTGTCAGGATTTTTACAATGTCACTGGTTTCTGTCACTGTTTTGGCATAGGGAGGAGGGGCCTGAGGGGAGGGACAAAGAGGGCGTGGTTTACAGGTAATTTGTATATAATTTGCATACTGTGAAAGACCGCACCTCCACAGGCATCCTCACAGATTACCCATATCTGCAATGGCTTCCACAAGTTTACCTGGAACCTCCAAATCTCAAGTTAGTCTGTTTATCTCTAGTTTAGTCTTTTTTTTTCACATAGAAGCAGGCTGGTTTAGTGTTAACTTTAAATGTAGGCCTAAGCTGTCCTGTTTTGGCAGCGGTTAGCTGAACAAGCGCTAACGCTAGCTAATACCACATCAGCTAGCCCACTTGGGGGTTTAAAATGATATTAATAGTGCACTGATGTGTCAGTCTTTAAGAGGGTCGCTTGCTAGATCCCTCCAACAGTCTGTATTTATTTTGTACCCACTATATATTTGTACCACGCCTCCAGAGGGACCTTGTCACTTTACCAGACTTCTCCAGGACCCTGTGCAGCTTCAAAATGTTCAATTAAACCTTTTTTTAAATTTTGTTTTGGATATTTATTATGGCCATATGTGCATAACAAATTAAATGCACACCTAAAGTGTGCATTTCATTTACAAAAAAAAAAGTGTAATTGTTTTGTGAAGTATTCTAAAAGCAACTGCAGTCTTTTAACATTACTTGTCAATTACAGGATATACAAGATCTTTTCTTGGAAGGGGACCATGGCAGAGTGACAGAAGAGTCTGCCAGTGGAGTACTTTTACCACCCATCCAGTGCCCTCTGAGGCCGCAGACTATGGCAGAACTGAGGGCAGCCATTAACCCTGTGACTCCCTCCTAGGACAATGGCAGATAGCTTTGCAAGACTGCACTTAACTATGTGATTCTTCACACATAAACATGGCAGGATAACACAGGAAATCCATTTTGTTGTTATTTTAAAATGACAAATACCACTACTACTTTATATGTAGTACTGATTTTAATCCTTAACAGTTTTTGAAATGACATGCATTTACAGTATGGACTCCAGCAAAACAGTTAAAGCTGTACCTTTTCAATGAATAACAAATAAATATATTCAAGTAAGAATTTGACTCTATATTTCATAACAAATTACAGTAAATGCAATGATAATGCATATGAGGGTTAATGTCTACTGGCCTATGTAAAAGGGTACAAGTCCCATTTCATGACTTAAAACAGTGTAAGTGTAAAACACTGTGTAAAAGTGTAAATAGTCAAAATCCACAGGCTGACGTTGCAGAACTTCCTGAAGCCTTCTCAGCAGTCTCTCCATAAATTGCCTCCCAGTCGAAGGTGCCTGTAATTATACACAACTTAGTAAAATCGGATGAGAAATGTAAAGGTTATGCCTTTAAGCCAGAAATACCACAGACGTACTTGTTTTTGTTTACAGGCAAGTTTATACATTTATGTCCAAGTAAACCTTTAACCGATAATATTTTTGACTAATTATCAGTTAAACAGTTATAAAATATTGTACTGGACTGGTTCACATGATAATGTTAACTGTTATGTTCAGCTAAGGCAGTTTTTCAGTAACTGTGTTTTCCCAGTTTTAGGAGCTGTCAGTGAACGCGTTATGCCTGTTGTCAGTGTGATTTGCCTAGAAACCTGTCAGGCAGCAGCTATACTTGTGATTGGAGGATAGTTATGGGGGAGGGGCGTTAACGTTCCGTGCCAGTGTTAGCGGCAGGTAGAGAGAGAGGAGCTTGTTCTCTTAATACATCCATGTCGGAGCTAATGAGAGATGCAGGCGAGTCAAGCCTTGATCACCAGCAATAACACTGGCCTTAGGACTCCTAAAGGACAGGAATTACTGTTATTATAAATACTAGATTATAGAAGATAGATTGACATCCCCGGTGGGATACTTAGCTAACACATGGATCTGTGAGGATTCCTGTGGAGCTGCGGTCTCTCCCAGTAGCCTATGCAAATTACCCGTAAACCACGCCCTCTTTGTCCCTCCCCTCAGGCCCCTCCTCCCTACGCCAAAACAGTGACAGAAAGTTGAAACTGAAAACCAGTGACATTGTAAAAATCCTGACAGCGTAAAAAAAAAAACTGTCACTGAAAAAAGACAGACATCAAGAAAAAATGTAGAACCTAGAACCTATCATAAAGCAAACAAATGTAAAAGTGAAATAAAATAATAGCATTGTGAGATTATTACTTCTTGATGTTTGTGTTTTATATTTCAGTTCAAGCTGCACAGGGTCCTGGAGAAGTCTGGTAAAGTGACAAGGTCCCTCTGGAGGCATGGTACAAATATATAGTGGGTACAAAATAAATACAGACTGTTGGAGGGATCTAGCAGGCGACCCTCTTAAAGACTGACACATCAGTGCACTATTAATATCATTTTAAACCCCCAAGTGGGCTAGCTGATGTGGTATTAGCTAGCGTTAGCGCTTGTTCAGCTAACCGCTGCCAAAACAGGACAGCTTAGGCCTACATTTAAAGTTAACACTAAACCAGCCTGCTTCTATGTGAAAAAAAAGACTAAACTAGAGATAAACAGACTAACTTGAGATTTGGAGGTTCCAGGTAAACTTGTGGAAGCCATTGCAGATATGGGTAATCTGTGAGGATGCCTGTGGAGGTGTGGTCTCTCACAGTATGCAAATTATATACAAATTACCTGTAAACCACGCCCTCTTTGTCCCTCCCCTCAGGCCCCTCCTCCCTATGCCAAAACAGTGACAGAAACCAGTGACATTGTAAAAATCCTGACAGCGATAATAGGATTGTGAGATTATAACTTTTTAATGTTTGGGTTTTATATTTCAGTTCAACACTTTTCAGTGCCAATATTTGTTGTTTCAATGCCAATTTTTATTTTCAATACCACAGGTTACTGTCACTGTTCTAGCTCCATACACGTGCAGAGCCAGAAACAGTCGAAGGAGTCTATCTAAAAATAGAACCAGCACACAGCTCACTGTGCCCAATATGAGTGAGCATGTTTTTAATATCTCCTCATTGAATATGCATGAGATTAAGGACTTGCCACTGTTTATTGAGTGACAAGCATTATTTTCAAATTCATCAACTCCCTGCACCCAGCCTTCCAAATCCGTATTTTTTTCAGTTCTATAGATGAATGCTTGATGAACTGACCCGAGAATGATACGAAAAACAGATACTGTATACTACTATATATGTATACTGTTAATTAACGGTAATTAACAAATATAAGCATGCATCCTCCAATTTGTCTGTTTCTACAAATACCCGATCAGATGATTTAATTGAAAGGAAAGATATACAGTATCACTTGATCTTCTGAATACAGGAAAGGAGGTATAGCTTTAGTCTCTACTGCTGTCAGACTTGCACTGTTCAATCTTTAATCATGGTTTGAGGGACTGAACGTCAAAGGTTGCACTCTCTCCCTACAAGGCATACGCACCCACTTTTTCTATATGTTATAGAACTATCTTAAGCCTGTCAGGAGGGAAAATGTTGCTCTGCTGCCTCAGCTGGTTATACTGTGCTCATATATATCTAATAATCTGTGCAGGTGCCCCTAATTAAAATGTGGGTCATCACTCGTGACCCCACAGACTGAGCAGCATATGCCGCAGTACATGCTGACAGATCCAGCCAAATGGTATGTATTTCACAAAAACCAACTGTGTGCAGCAGATTTTCTTCTTGTAATTATTTACCAAAAAGCTGTGGTAAAAAAAAAGGCGCACATGTTACCAGGCATATAAAATCCCTTTGCTGAATTGGCTCCAGTGGCAGCCTCTATAATCTGAAGGACAGGTGTTGCCATGACAACAGCTTGCCCTGAGCTGAGCTGGCAAAGCTTACAAAGAAATGATAATATGAGTGAAAAAAGCTGTGTCTGTGCCCAATATGTGCGTAAAGAGCATACAGGGTATTGTGCTCTGGAGCTCGAAAACGAAGAAACACATCCAAGGCTTCACCTCAAACGAGATTGAAGACACAAGATGGTTACCACACAGTGGGCATGATATGTCAGGAGAAAACTTCGCACAGGATCTGTGGCCTAACAGTACATGGTAGTCTCCTTACTCTATAGGCTGAAAACTAGAGCTACTGAATCTTATAAGATAGCACAGCAGCATCACCAAACACAAAGGCAGAAAAAGGACTCACAAAGTGCTTCAAGCAAAGTGAATCCAGGAGGGAGTAACTGTCCTGATGGCTGGTTGTCATGGCATAACCACAACCCTGGGAAAGGTTGGTACCATCGATACATCTGGGGTTCCAGAGTTTTGTTAGCCTGTGCATATGAAACTACAGTGCTAAGCGCTAACCTGCCATGCTGAAAGTAAAGGTCAAAGGCATACCTCTCTGGTTCGGGACGCCTCTTTGCTCCATCTTGCGACCAGCTCACTCCTTGGTTTTACACTAATCAGCGTTGACACGCCATTGACAGTTCATCTGTAGACATTTAAGACACGGACAAAACATTCACCCAACTTGATAGGGAAAAGGAAAATCTTCATCACAACATTCAGAAGCATGTGTCTCTCTTCGATAAAACCAACTGTCTCTCCCAGTCCCCTTAACTTCTGTATCAGCTCTGTGATGCAGGTAAGCCACACCCGCCTCAGCCTGGCAATAGGCAGAACAGCCAGTAGGAAAAGATTGGGCCGTGAAACTGGTATTTCCATGCCTGACCTCTTCAGATTCCCATCATTTATTAGTAGGAACAGAAGTGAGTGGTTGACTGGACAGTGGCAGTATGTGTTACATGGGCTTAAGTTAAGGTCGTAGACTTTTATCCACATCAGCTGTTAGTCCAGCTGAGAGCTAAGGCATGTGCTGCTTTAATAGATAGCTTAATTAGAAGTCTTGTCCCCTTTTCCAATTCCCTACTCGTTTATTTGCTCTTTGGTTGTTATCTACTACTAGTGCTAATCCTTAAAGATGATAATAAACAAATGCTGGGCTTGCAGTGTTGCATCAAGGTAAGTCAGTTTATCTCAGTTATTAAAGTCCTTAAATATAAAGCTACATCTAGCAGTTGGTTGACATAGCTTAATATAAAGACCGGAAGCAGGGGGGAACAGCAAGCCTGGCTCTGTACAAAGGTAAGACAATCCACATGAAAGCACCTCTAAAACGTTCCTATTAACACATTATCTCGTTTTTTATGTAGAGAACCAAAGTGTAAAAACAGCCAATTGTGGTTTCATCAGTGGGTTATAGAGCATCCCGTTTATTTTCTCCATAAAGATTTAGATTAGCCATAATGTCTTAACCATCCAAGATAGACTTACCATGACCTACGAGATTGAGAAACTATGGTTTGTCCCTGTAGAAGCCATATGAAATCAACCTTGTTTTAAGAAAAATGTTTTTATCACGATGTCATGGAGAAGTAGTACACTACTAACAATCCTAAGCGTAACAGCGATATCTGATTGGTGGAACTCATTGTTACCATGGAAATGTTTACCATACTTGCAAACAGCTAGTGAGCTGCTAGGACTGAACTCTACAGTCTCATTCATGTTTTCAGTCTTGTACCTTTGCCTTTTTTCCATTCTCAAAATGTTTCCCCTAACATTGCTGATTTAAAATAATAGACTATGACACTACTCCTATTAGCTTGTATTGTCATATTTGCATTCACTGCGTTCATGTAGAGAGAACATATGCTTCCCTGTCTGGAACAATATACCACTTTGAGCAAACTAGGGCAAAGAGGATGTGTTTCTACTCACCTTATATAGGCAGAACAGTTATAGAGTCAATTCTCTCCAGTGGGTCGTATTAAAGGAAAAGAATACATGACCTATATGGTCATATGGTTTGGATACTCAGACAATGCAGCATGAGCTGTTTGAAAGAAGATTTGATGTGATTTATAACATTGTAAATGATGTCTCATTTACTTGAATTTAGTGAAAGAAAGTAAAATGGAACCATGGTTTGTGGTCATATAAAAACACATGATGTCGAGTACACTTTCACTGATGATGATAAAACAGGGAAGGAATGACAAAATGTTCATTATAACCCCA
Organism: Sander vitreus; assembly: GCF_031162955.1. Classification (NCBI taxonomy): domain Eukaryota; kingdom Metazoa; phylum Chordata; class Actinopteri; order Perciformes; family Percidae; genus Sander; species Sander vitreus. The sequence goes on along the minus strand of NC_135856.1, from coordinate 27,180,190 downwards.
AAAATGTAAATGTGGAATGAGTGCTTGAATGAACATAATATTAAAGGTCCAATATGTAATATATTTACTGTAATAAAGCCAAAAAATACCCCAATGCGTCATCAGATATTAAGGAAACATGCTAAGTTGAAATACTATCTTTTCTGACAACAATGCTAATGCCAGTATTTTCTTCTTTTGAAATTTCCGTTCTGTGACGGAATTTCTGTTTCCGTTTTGGCCTCTTTGTTGTTATCAACTGTCCAGTTTGTCAGCCAGGCCGGGTTGCCAGATATACCTGTAAAAACATAAACCCAGCGCGCTACAGCTGTAAGGTTAGTACAGCCATAAAAGCAGCAAACAAACGAACAGGATCAACGGAGATTGATTTTACCCGACAAAAAAAACGGCATGCTTATAATAGTTGCATGACCAGAGACATAACAAACCCGTCTGGGTAAATATTGGAGATGTATTTGAAAGATGGAGACAGCATAGAGCCCAAAAGGACACAGAGTTGGCTAATTTCCTCCTGAACAAGTAAGCATTAGCTTCAGGCTAATTTATCACAGCTACTAGGGACGGGCATTTTATGTCATTTCAACATTTGTGTAGCTACTCACATTGAATTATATAGCTAGAGTACCCGAGTTGGTTACTTGCAAAAACAATTGAGACACAGCCAGTGAAGTGATCCCGACTGGACCTGGCTAACGCCTCCATGCTAACCCTGCTAACTGCTAATGTTACCGGAGGACCAGGCAAGCAGCCACAGCTGTTTACAACGTGTAGCCTGTTCAGCGGCTGTAGCTGACAACGTTGAGTTATTTGAAGCCAAGAGAGGGGGGCTGTAAATCGGAAAGAGAGGACCTTGAGTTTGCAGTGTGTTAAGCGATTGTTGCCATAAATCTAAGTCAATAAAGTGTGTTCAGTCTGGTGGAAAAGGACAGCAAGGTAGTGGTATTTGTAGCGGTTCCTATCGTAATTCTAAGCCGAGGAAGTGTGTCTATCAGTTGGGTACAGAGCTCCACGTGAGCACAGGCTTTTATGACTGTCAATATAGCCAGCATCTACGTTAGCTACTCCGCTGTGCTGTGGAGTAATGTCTGGCTATGTGAGACAACAGTCTAGCAACATTGTTGTGGATGCTCCGGTATCAGCCTGGCAACCAACGTGAACTTCGAGTCTGGGGAGGAGGGGGCGGGGGAGACGACTCTGTCCAGTATTTTGAATTTGTACTGCAGTAACTATTTTAAACACTAGCTGTCAGTATTACATATTGCACCTTTAAGTACATTTCATGCTAATCTGCCAATTAAATGTTATATTCCTCAAGACAGGTGAAAATGTTGGCCTATTGTTTGTACCAGAGGAAAGGAGTGTAGCCAAAATGAATAGGATGATTCCTTTTGGAACAATGCACATATGTAAACAGGAAAAGTAATCATGTAATCCACCCACTCATTTTTGAGATACATTATCATGGACCAACTGCTGGACAAGGGGACATTTTGGCATGATGGTGAAGCCAAAATGCAGGTTAAGGAATCATTAAAACCCTTGGGGACCATAAATATGTATACTGAAAATCTTGTCAGCAGTTGTTAAAGCGTAACTCTCGCCAAAATGCAACCTAGGGTCTTTTTGTGAATGTACCCGAGTCAAACTTTCGTTTAAAAGCATATTTAGGATGGAAGCGTCACTTTTAAGATTTATCATATTCTCGTTTTTCGGTCAAATGGCCTTTCGAATGGGAGTGCTAGGGGCACTTTTATGCTAGCTTCAACATAGCTATTTTTAAAACACTAAGAAGGCTCAACACAACATGAAACTTTGCTCGAAGTATCGCCAGGGGCTATACACGTTGACGCAAGCATTGAGAACATTGTTTGTGTACACAGAGTTTACAAAAAAGAAAGGTTTTGATCAACTCACGTTAGCAGTTGTTTTTTACGCTATCCGCCATTTTCCCAGTCCAAAATAGGCGATCTCCGAATGCGAATGAAAGGACTCCATTGGAGGAAATGTCATTCTTATATGAGGCTCCTTTTTCAAGGTCAATATTGTGTTTCACAAACGACAAAACAACAAACTATCCATGCATTTATCTGGAACTAAGCTTTTGGAGCTTTCCATCTTTACTCTCCTCCCTCGACTGTTTTTGACTGGCTCGATAGACGGCGACCGGAAGAACAACAGCTACAGTGAGTTGCTCAAAACCTTTCTTTTTAGTAAACTCTGTGTACACAAACAATGTTCTCAATGCTTGCGTTCATATGTAGAGCCCCTGGCGATACTTCGAGCAAAGTTTCATGTTGTGTCGAGCCTTCTTAGTGTTTTAAAAATAGCTATTTTGAGGCTAGCATAAAAGTGCCCCTAGGACTCCCATTCAAAAGGCCATTTGACCGAAGAACGAGAATACGGTAAATCTTAAAAGTGACGCTTCCATCCTAAATATGCTTTTAAACGAAAGTTTGACTCGGGTACATTCACAAAAAGACCCTAGGTTGCATTTTGGCGAGAGTTACGCTTTAAGATCTTTAACGTTTGCTCTGCAAGTTGAAACCAGTGGGCCCACAATACGCAAACATATACATATACAGTTAAAACAACTTGACAGCTACTGGTAATGAAAATGTTGCTGATGGGGCATTCAGGTCTGGCAGTGTCCCCATGTCAGTTCTGGCTGGGGACGTTTGTTGCATGTCCCACCCCTCTGTCTTTCCTCATGTTTCCTGTCTGTATCTCTATTTTCAAATAAAGTCAAAATGACGAACAACAATCTTGAAGGAAATGGGGCTCAACAACAGCACCCATCTTCATGATTAAACAAAGCAATTATATTAAAGAGCAATGTATTCATCTAAAATATTTCCTTATTGAGGTTCAAATTAATTTTTTATTTAATGAATGCAATTATTCCTTAAAGGTCATGTTGAGAAGGTCACGTTTGCGTTTGTGATGGAAGAGCATTAAAGCATAGAGGCATTATAAGTCCTTCTCTGTGGACTCCGGCTTATATTCTTGCAGAGCTGTCTCAACCAGCAACACTTCAAATTAGCATCTCTGCCTACAGGGCAGTACTAGCAAAACACTGGACTGTCTTTTACGTGGGAGCCAGGAGCTTGCTGACAAAGCCCAGAGGGCCAGAGCAGCCCTCGCTGCCTGTGGTTTGAGGTTTTAAAAAGTGAGTGGGAGAGATAGAAAGAGTAGGTGGACAGTTTCAACACTGTGAAGAAAGGGAGAAAACAGGGTGCTCTCCTAAATAGTTCTGGAGGGTGGAAGTAACAATTAAATAAGAGCAGAGTTGAGTTGATTACTTAATGTGAGAAAAAGCACACCTTAGTCCCTTAACAGCTAACCCACACATTTGCTCTCAAGCATGTCTGTGTTCTCAAAATGGATTTGAGACTGCATGACAAACAGTAAAATTAGTACAAAAGCTGATCACATCCATTGAACATGCAAGAGGTCCCTTTAAAGGGGTGATAGAATGCAAAACCGAGTTTACCTTGTCATAGTTGAATTACGACAGTTCGGTGGGTAAAATAGGAATACATAGAACCTCAAAGTCCCATTGACACCTCTTTCCTATGCAAATCTCACAATTTGAAACTTCCGCTGAAAACGGGTGAATCTCAACAAAGCCAGTAGTTGACGTCAACTCAGGTGGCTGTACCTTATTTGGCTCTAGTCTGTACCTTTGTCACGCCCCAAAATTTACATACAAACCACTGGTCTGAGATTAGCTGGTGTTCTGTATGTTTGTTGCGCAGATCGTAGACGCTTTATACATTGTTCGTCTGCTATTTCATTACTAAATTAACTTCTGAGACTTTTTTATGCGAGAAATCAACTATGTAGAGCTCAAATATGGGGCTGTTTCTGGCTTAGCACTCTACCAATCAGATTGGTCATTTGAGAGGAGCACACCGAACAAACTCGAGTCACTGACCTTGCCAGACTGTCCAACGGCCGATTATCGGCTCTGTGTGTCCGGGCCTTTAAGGAACAGTGTGAAATACCCTATGTAATCATTCTATCACCCCTTTAATTATTGAGCAAGCCTAGCTGTCTAATTATGCATATGCACATAAGCATCATCAATTATGCACATGAATTATTAATATTGTTAGATCAGAAATAGGAAGAATTGGGCTTTAAATCAAATATTATAGGAGGTGATTTCCAATGTTGATTTTTCCCAACAATTCCATTTAGTTACTATTAAAAAGTAATCAACAGCAAACAAATATTACTGCTTAACAATTCACATACATCATCAATGGTTTTGGCCAGTGAAGCTAACTTATTTATTAACAGTCAGTGAAAGACAGAGTCCACCCTGTGGTAAAATACTCTAAGATCTATGTTCACCAATTAGCTTTTTGGGGAGCTTTCAATTGTATCTCACTCCTTTCTTCAGCAAAAAGAGCTTTCTGGATGTAGATGGCCTTCTTGATCTTCCTCCAGCGATCCACTCACTGATTAATGACTTTGACAATGTCTTAAGGCCCTGACACATCAACCCGATAATCGGACTCAAGGTCGGTGACTCAAGTCTGTTTGGTGTGTTCCGTGCTGTCGGCCTTCATTTTGGCCGACCTGACTTTCTGGGTCGGAGGGTGGGCAGTCGGACTCAATGACCAATCTGATTGGTGGAGTGCTAACCCGGACATGGCGAGCGGGATAAGTGACGAATGCCCCTCAAAATCTGATGAAAATCTTTTAAACTGACCTTTGTCGATCTGAAATGAAGACAGATTCAGCAACTGTATGGCATATTTCTCGCTTAAAATGTTTTTAGAAACACATTTCAGTGAACTATTTTCGTAAAATACGAGATCGGATTTCGAACAAGCCGCCATTATCGGTCAGCTGGAGAAGCCAGACCCACATGACGCATTCATCATTTCTGGTTTTCATTCAAGTCTCTCAATTCAAGTCGGCGTTGCTTCGGTGTGTTCCGAGGCACTTTTTGGACCTCGGGGAGCCGACTGATCAGACCGACTGCCTTTTCTGCCAACGGTCAGCTGTCGGGTTGGTGTTATATATATGACTGAAGTTATGTGCTTACTGTACAGTATGTCAGTGATTCGCAACCACGGGTACTTGTACATGAGCCCATCTGATAGGGCTGTGGGGGTATGTTGGACAAACAAAAATTGGGAACCACTGCTGTAGATCACATGACACTCAAGTTTCATTTGTTAAGGGAATGTTGTCAAAAGCGCCAAAAAAGCTGGTAAGAGAACAGATAAGGCTTTGTGTAGCTGTAACGTGCAGTTGGATTTAATTAGGCTTTACATACTGTATGCAAGCAGGGAAACCTGTTGTTGTTAACAATGTTTTGTACACTTCATTAACATTAGCTAGCAAGTTCGAACAACAAATGGTGGAAGAGCTGTGTCCTCAGGTGTCAGTATGAGAAGTCACTGATACGTTTATAATTAGCATCTTAGGCCAATTAACCAATGGCCAATTAACAAGGCACTTGGTCCGTGGTGTATACGTTTTTTTCATCCTCTGATATTTACAGTATATAATCATGACAAAGTGAGCTCGTCAGTGCCTTTGAAACTGTACATGTTGGCCAGAAACACAGCTAAGATACTTCTTTTTTTAATAAATTGTTGCCAAGTCATGGCAGATCACCTCACACATATAAAGACACAAAGATTGGGGCACTTTGGTCCCTACAAGGAGCTAAAAGGATTATCAAAGTCCCAGGACTCCTAAGGCACCAGCTATCAAAAGTTGAACATGGGCCAGATATGCATCTGGACATGCAATCTATATGGTCAAAGAACATTTTTTGGTTGTAATTTTGGATTTTTTTTTTTTTAAACAAAAATAGCTGCATGAATTAACCTGCAACCAAAAGTTTTTTTTTTAACCTGGACCCTATTTTCCCATGGCTTTGTGTCTATATGAGTGATTCTATTCTATGAGTATAGGCGCAGCCCTCTAAGGCTACGCTATTTGGTTTATCCCTTCGCACATGCGCAGTCGTGAAGATTTCTTTCCCGCGGGCTTTCATCTACGTCTGCAGAAACTCTATATAAACAGAGCGGACCCGTTGTTCATCTCCCAACATCAGCTTTTTCTTCAGCTAATGTTACAGGAGCAGGTGCCCCGAATGTTAGAGGGCTGCGCCTATACTCATAGAATCTGGAGTTACAATACGTAACTATCGTTCTATTTCGTATAGTCTTCGCCCTCTAAGGCTACGCTATTGGGTTAGGGCAAAGCTGATGTAGTCAATGCCACCTGCGACACGGAGCCCACAACTAGAACATAACCTTTTTCTCTAATGCAGGAGATTTGTATCAGATAAACCGTTATTCTGATAAGAGAGTCTGCCATGGTAATGACTTGGCCTAACTGGCTACAAGGGCCAAGCCATGAGTGTAGGTGTGCATGATCAGTGAGAAAAAGTACATGATTGACAAATATGGGGCGCCCGTGTTCCTCCCAGCCAACCAAGGGGGGGTGAGGACCGCAGACGAATACACATGCAGTGGCACATCATTCCATGATTGAAGGCGTGCATGGTTAGTGAGAATTGTATCATGATTGATAAATTATGGGGACACCCGCCTTCCACCCAGCACCCAGTGCAGGCGGGGTGAGGACAGCAGGGAAAACAGACATGCAACGGCACATTATTCCGTGATTGTAGGCGTGCATGATCAGTGAGAAAATCGTATCGTGAGTGATAATATACATATATATGTGACACCCGCTCTCCTCCCAGCACCCAGTGCAAGGAGGTGAGAGGACAGCAGGCGGAACACACATACAACGGCGCATCATTCGTCGTTGAGTGTGGATAGGACCGAGTGGGTCATGGAGGGCTCAGACATATCAGGCAGATAGAAACGGATGAATGGGCATAAGGATGCCCAGGAGGCCGCTGCGCAGATGTCGACTACTGTCATGCCTCTGAATAAGGCCAATAATGCCCTCGTAGAGTGTGCTCGGATGCCCTTTGGGGGCTCCGCCCCCTCTGCGTTATAAGCCTAGGTGATAGCCTCGCACAGCCAGTGAGACAGACGCTGTTTTGAAAGGGCCGCTCCTTGGGAGTGTTCCCTATAATGTACAACCAGCTGCTGTGTCTGCCTTATGTCCGCCGTGCGTAAAACTTACTGTGATAGCGCACGCACCGGACACAAACGGTGAAAAGCTTCCTCCGCATTGTTGTTATGAGACGGGGGGAAAAAACCTTCAAGGCCAAGACCAAAAGGAATTTGTCAGAACTTTCGGTGTGAATGAGGGGTTAGGCTGTAAAGTGGCTGCACTCCGGTCCCCTCTAATGGAGAGGCAGGACGGCGGGACTGACAGCGCACATAAGTCGCTCACTCTCTTGGCTGACGTCAGGGCAAGGAGACACGCTGTTTTTAGTGATAGCAACCTGAGAGAGGCTTGTGCCAGAGGCTCGAAAGGAGACTTCCCCAAAGCTCGAAGCACCAGGGCTAGATCCCATTGACGTGTGAGAGAGCGCACGGTGGGTTTCTGTCGCCTGACCCCCTTCAGAAAGTGCTTCACTAGGGGGTGCGCAAAAACCGTCCTCTCTCCATAGCCTTCGTGGCAGGACGAGATGGCTGCCGCGTAGGCTTTGACTGTAGATGGAGCCAAATCATTATCTACCAATGTTTGGAGATAAGTCAACACAAGAGGCAGGGGACACGATATGGGTCTGCATCCTTCTCCGTGCACCAGTGCTGGAAAGCAGACCAACGCCCTGCGTAACACGTTGTAGTAGAGGGGGCTCTTGCGTTCTGGATAGTGTGCACCACGGCAGGGGGCAAGCCTAGTCTCTGCAAGCGTTCCCGCTCAGCAGCCAGCCCCACAGCCGCTAGGTTATCACCGGGGGGTGAAATATCATGCCGTTCAGCTGTGACAGAGCGTCCTCGCGCCACAGTAGTTGCCAGGGAGGGCCCGCCAGCAGCTGAACCAGAGTCGGGAACCAGGATGTGCTCGTGCGCTCTGGTGCCACTAAAATGACTGACAGATTCTCTTCCTGGATGCGTTCCAGGAGGCGAGGGATCAGGGATGGTGGGAAAAGGTGTCTACGCCGAGGGGTGGATTGTCCCGTGTGCTCAAGGAAAACCACAGTGCGCACTGTATGTTCTCTCGTGAGGCGAACAGATCCACCTCTGCTTTCCCGAACCTACTCCACAGCTTCTGAACAATAGAGGGATTCAATTTCCACTCGTTTTGAGAGGGCCCTCCCCTCGACATTAGGTCCGCTGCCCAGTTCAGAACCCCGGGGATGTAAACTGCTTTTAGGGACAACAGATGACTGTGAGCCCACAGCAGGAGGCTCGTGGCTATTTCCAATAGCTGGGCCGAGCGCACGCCGCCTTGACGGTTTATGAACGCTGCTGCTGTAACGTTTTCTGTCCGCACGACAACATGTCTCAGCGTTATCACCGTGGACAGCTCCAGGAAGTTTATGTGTGGGCGAGGGGGAGGTGGCCATTCTCCTCCCACCACTTGTGACTCGCACATTCCTCCCCAGCCAGTAAGGGATGTTGATGATGTCACCTTGCCCAGGGGAACCCCAGTTGACAGGGTCCGGGGGTTTCCCCAATATGCCAGGTCTGACTGGAGAGAAGGAGGGATGGTCAGCATTTGCCAGTTGTAGCGTATGGGGTCGACGCGATGGCGATGGAACCACCTCTGGATTTTCCTCATGTGGAGGAGGCCCAGGGGAACTACCACGTAACCCGCGGACATCATGCCCAGAAGATGCATCACAGACAGCGCTGACACCGTTGCGTGTGGTGCGTGACAGCAGAGAGATCAGTGCGTCTCGCCTTGGTGCTGACAACCTGGCTCTCATGACAATCGAGTTTATGTCCACGCCCAGGTAAACTATCGATTGTGCGAGGACCAGTGAGCTTTTCTACCAGTTTATGGCTAAGCCCAGTGTTTGCAGGTGCCGCAAAACTTCCATAGTGTACAGCGCTGCCTTTTCCCGAGAGGGAGCCAGAATGAGCACATCATCCAGATAAAAGAGGACTCTAACGCCTTTTCTCCGCAACGGCTGAAGTGGCGTCTCCATGCACTTGGAAAATGTGCGGGGGGCCAGTGAGTACCCGAACTGCAGCCGGTTGTACTGGAAATGGGCCCCTTGGAAAAAGAAGCGCAGGAATTTCCTGTGTCTGGGAATAATTTGGATGTGAAAGTATGCGTCTTTCAGATCCACAGACGTAAACCATGCATGGTGGCGGACACATTCCAACACGTCTGACAGTCAGCATGTGGAATGGGCGCTCCATGATGCACCGGTTGAATTGGGACAGGTCGAGAATAGGGCGCAACCCGCCTGACTTTTTTGGAGTGAGAAAGTAGCGGGAGTAAAATCTCTCGTTCTCCCCCGGAGGAACGCGGGAAATTGCCTCTTTTGACAGTAGATCCTCTAGCTCTGTCATCATGGCATCTGACTCTGCCTGGGATGACACGGTTGTCTCCAACACGCCCGCGAAGCGAGGCGGGGGGGAGGCGAACTGGAGTGTGTAGCCCCGTGTTATCAGCTTTGATATCCATGAGTCCATGTGTGTCAGCCTGATCCATGCTGCGCTGTGCTCTGAGAGCGGGCACACGCATGTTCGTCTCGTTGACATGGCCGGGGGGAGAGGGATGACTGAGCGGCACTGTTCATAGTGAATGAGCGTTCGCTCCTGCTGTCTGCATAGTGAGAGAGCGGTGGAGCTCCACGTGCAGCGGTGGGCTGGTTAGCGCTTGTGTGGGGAACGACTGTCATGTTGTCAGCGCACTGTTCAGTGGGAACAAAGGCTGCTTGGTTGAGGGGAAACTGCTCTTTAGATGGGTGGGAGTGGCCCTTAAAAGGGCCGTTTTGTATCCAGCTCTCAACCTTAGAGGGACAGACATTCCCCGTCGCCGCTGTTTGTTGGGTGGCTCAGGGGGCGGGTTAGACCAGGTGGGGGCCGCCTTCATGGTCCTCCGGCTCCGTGAAGCCTGCCGGTCATGTGGAGCCGGCTGTGGCTGCGGAGGGGGGCCGGGTGGAGGAGGCGTGGGCCGAAAAAAGTAGCCTTCGGAAGCAGAATGGAAGCCAGGCTCTGCTCCGGGGGGGGACCGAAGGGAAGCCCGCTTCTGTGTCGCCTTGAATCCGAGTGAACGGGGCGTAGCCAGAGACGGGAGCCTTCAGTTTCCCGGGCTGGGAGAGAGCCTCCTCCACAAACGGCCGAAGCTCTGTGAAGCGCGGCCAGAGTGGAGCCTGTGAGGAGGGCGGCTCCTGAGTGTAAATATCCCCGCTCAAGAGGCTGCGAGCAGGGGCTGGAAGCTCATCCGGGAGCGCTATGCCTCTCTGGTCTGCCGCTTTTTTGATGATCTCCGGCAGATCCAAGAAGAGAGCCTTAGCGGTGGAGGGTGGAGCCGCCTGAGGCAGAGGGGAAGGCCGCCGGTGCGGTGCCCTTGGCTGTTCCGGAGATGGGGAGAACCGCAATGGGAGGGCATCGATCCCTGTTTCGAAGTCCAGTCCTCCCAGGGGGGAAGAGGGACAGCTGGTGACAGAGGGAATCCGAGGGAATCGAGCCATCGGACTTGTGCTCGTTGACAAAGCCTTCCTCCAGCGGATCCAGGGTGTTGACGGATTCCTGTCTGTCTGCCCAACTGCCATCCCCTTCCCTGCTAGCCTGACACTCCAGAAAAGCTCCCGCCCGCCGGTTAAGCTCTTTAGATGGCAGGCGGGCACAGAACTGGCAGGAGGCATTGGGGGTGAGAGCCAGGCCGGCGTGAGTGGCGCCAAGGCAGGTGTCGCAGCGGGGGTGGAGGTCCGGCGGCAGGATATAGCCGGTCCGGCAGGTGGGGCAGAGGCGAAGACCGCTGGAAGTCGAGCTTGTCTTCATACTGCTAGCTTGAAGAAAAAGTGGGAGATGAACAACGGGTCCGCTCTGTTTATATACAGTTTCTGCGGACGTAGTTGAAAGCCCATGCTGGACGCAAGGCCAGGAAAGAAATCTTCACGACTGCGCATGCACGAAGGGATAAACCCAATAGCGTAGGGCGAAGCCTATACGAAATAGAACAATCTGAGCCTGTCAAACAGCACTTTTAGTGGACGGAAATTGACGATGCACATTTGCCCTATATGATAACATTGCAGCCCAGATAGCGGCTGCCAGTTACTGTGTTCTTGCTCAATACTACACCAATTTTAATTTTAATCTACAACGATTTTTACAACGAGGAAAATATGGTCCAGGTTAAAAAAAAAAGGATAATCAAATAAAAGTTTAATTATGTGTTCTTAATCTCATCCACTATTTGTCAAGAACCTTAGAAAGTCTGTGTTTTCTCTCCAACCAAGTGGCCTTCCACTTTCATCTTCCCATTTCTATTTTTAGATCTGTTCCGTGTTGTCCAGCATAGCCTTTCCTTCCAGAGGCTTGTTACTTAGAGCTGGTGGGATCTGGGCATATGTGTCCCTGTTTGTTTCCGATGTATTTTCAGAGAGGTTAATGCGTGCTGACATCACATAAATGTCCTCTCATCCAACTGAGAATATGCCAACCATGCAGCAGCAAGCCAACTGCACACATGCACGCACACTAACACTCTTCTATCACTCTGTCCTTACCTCCCATCTGAGTTGATCTTTCTTTTTTCAACAACACTCTAATCCCATCTCCCTTTTACACAAGTATGTTTATAGGTTTTTGAAAATACAACTGCATATGTGAATGAAAAGTTGCATAAAGCCTTTTGTTGCTTCAGAGGGAGAGCTAAGTCTTATAATGCTGGGTGGGGCTTAAGACTACAAATTTGAAAACGAAAAAAGGTCTTGGATGTGAGTTTTCCTCATCTCTGCCTTGAGGCCAGCAGCTCGAGGCTACATTAGCCGCTACTAGCGTAACACACCCGAATCTCCAACCAAAGATATTCCATTTTTGTTTGACCTTGTTTGTTTGTTTGCGTTATTTCTTAAAATATCCTCACCTAGAAAACAAAAGTATGGGTCGATTATGCAAGCATCTCATAACTAGTGATGGGACAACCGACTATTTTACACGAGTCGGTTCAACCGTGCCTACAGAGTTAATAGATTCGGTCACCAGTTTGCGTGCCCGCGGCGGCGGGGGGTGTTAATGTAGGCTATGAATTTCCATGAACACAATTCTAAGATGCACAAGACATAAAGGCTTCTGGGATCGGTTGATAACTCAAACTTGCCGAGATGCTAGACACCGTTTGATTACATAAACTCATACATTAGGCACGGTTACGGTCTAGTTCAGTAACCTGGTTTGCGGTCTCCTCGTGACAGCCTACCTACCATGTAACAAATATTTAACTTAACATAACTACCAAGATAACATGACGTGTATTTGTATGTGATATCCATCGGTAATGTGGCCTATGAATTTCTATGTACACAATCATCTAACATGCATGAGAAATAAAGGCTTCTGGGATCGGTTGATAACCAGTGTTTGAATTATACCGTATATTTGGGGGGTACAGCTATTTTTATTTGTATAGATCATTTGCATATTTATGACGTCATTACGCAATAATTTGCATAAAGCTTAGTGGTTGTGTCGACATAAATATTAAGAAATATAAATCTTTAGCCAAATAATCACAAACTCACTACGGGAATTTATATTAAATTATAATTATTACTTAGGTAGCCTATATTTGAAGTAAAAAAATTCTACTAGGGGAAGGCGAAAGATCGATCGAAAATTCTCAAAGAAGGCTGGCTTGCCCAGGGCCAGGCCAGCTCAGCGGCGTCTTTCTCCTTCTTTTAAAACATCCATGGTCGCGTCCCGCTGTCTCTTGTACCTACACTGGCCCCTTCCCCTTCTACCTGCCTGCAGTGCCACATGAGGAGAGAGCAGAGAGGGGAGGGGCTGCTCCTCAGTCACAGAACAGAAGAGAGAGGAGACTGTTTTGGCGGCCACACAAGAGAGAAATACCTTGCATGCTCGCAGGACAATACTGGCATCTTTTCAACAGAAAGTCGCTGTCTTTTCAACAGAAAGTCGCTGTCTTTTCTACAGAAAGTCGCTGTCTTTTCTACAGAAAGTTGCCAGCCCATAGGCAGAGATTAAAGTTGATTCAGCCACTTACTCTTAAATTCGCTGACACACCAGTGCCTGCCCGGTACCTAGATTTTGACATCTAGTGAAGTGAGATCAAAGAACCAGTCTGAACGTACCTCCCCATTGGGCTGTACCATTTCTCTGGTACGTAGTGAGGGTTTAAAAATCGTATTTCATTAGATTATTTCCTGAATTGTTGGTGATGGTAATACTGCATTTAAATACATACAATTTTGGATAGGCTAACATTATATTTTATTAAAAAAAAATTCAGTACCCCCCAAATTATTATTTTCATCCCTTTTGGGAGGGTCCAACTCTCATCTAGGGGGGTCGGACCCCCCCCAGTACCCCCCGTAATTCAAACACTGTTGATAACTCAAAATTGTCGAGAACCTAGACACCATTAGACTCGAGCAGTTGCATGGTTACATTCGGTCTCGTTCAGTAGCCTGGTGCGCGGTCTCCAATCGACAACTCTTTAACAACTCTTTCGGTCCAATCGTGCTGCTTGAGGTAGCCCATTTCCTGATTGATTCTACTACCACTCCAGTGGAGGCGCTAATAAAGTAAAAAAACAAGAGTGAGTCGGTTCATTGACGTATGGCACTCGATTCTCCCGGTTCAGTGACACGACTCGGGTTAATTAACCGCCTCTTCGGTCAGTTCGTCAACACTACTCATAACGACCCATAGTTATGTTTCTTGTTAGGTGGCGACCTCTGTAGCAATCGTGGTGTTTCTATGAAATAATTTAGTATTTCTTTGAAATACTTAAGTATTTTCTTTGTCTCTCAGGGGAAATACTTGTCAAATTGTAAATACTTATGCCACACAAAATGTTGTACATAGCCACCTTGACAAACACGCACATGTCAAGCAACGGAGTGCTTTATGTTGAAGGTGATTCTCGATCTTTGTACTTGACGAACAATGAGACTCAAATGTTTCGACCACTGCACTAAATGTGTATAGGTGTATCACATTCTTTCCATTTCTGCAGAGATGGATTGACAGTTTAACATAAGCATAAAGGGTACGTAGTGCAAAGGCAACATCACCTCGCAACACAAAAGGACAGTCTGAGACACAAATCAGGGAGTGAACATATTTTTCAATGAATTCTGGTCAAAAGATTTTTTTTTAATAGACTGGAAAGTCATCTAAACCATACAACATTATAGGTTGTTTATTCCTAACCTCTAATATGAGCATTCCATAAATTAGCACCCCTAGTGGTGGCAGACAATACAACCCCACAGGAGCATTTTCCGTCAACATACCTAAAGCCAACGGTCGCAGTTTGAAACACGTCATTTACGTCGGTGCAGTTTGGTTAGGTTTAGGCAACAAAACTGCTTAGTTAAGTTTAGAAAAAGATTGTGGTTTGGGTTAAAATCTGTACGTTTGTAACGGTACTTCACTTCCGGTTAGGCACATGATGCAGAACGTGATGTGGTTCATTTTCTTCCGTCTTCAGAGTCTCTAGGAAAACCAACATCTCTGTGGTTTAAATTTACAATGTCTCCCAGAATAACTTAATCAGTGTTACAGCAGCATTGCTGACATGCTCCTGAAGAAGAGGGGACAATTATCTCTTTGAGAAAAATTTGCTTGCATTGTTAGCATTCTCTTATTGTACATGTATCTTGTTATCATGGTCAGACAAGCTCATTTTACCCCATCGCATCATTACAATGAAATCTCAGACACAAACATTAATTAGCTCACCCTGTGGCTAAATAATGAGATATAATATCAAGTTAGCTCACCCCGTGTCTCACACTATCATACTCAAATAGTACAAACCACTGGACTTCTTTGTCTAAAAGAATACTTAAAACTGCTAAGTGCCCTCTTGACTGAACGTGTCATGACCATTTTCATCATATCAGACAGCCCCAAATTATTAAATGCAGTACTGCTTCCACATATTATGGCTGGAAAAGTTGGCTCTTTCAGATAAACATAATGCCTTTTTTGTCATGTAGTCACTTTAGTTAACTATGACCTTCTTAAAATAATTTGACACAGTAGAGTCATTAAAGTTATTGCACAAAACAGTATATTACTTTGGGTTGTTCGCACACATAGACACATACAGGAATATGTACACACAGGAGCACAACACTAACCTTTAAAGTGTCACCATTCACAGTGGGGTATTATGGCAGATAGAGCCACTTGGACAAAGGAGGGGTTGTTCTCTACCAAGCAAGGGAAGGCATATGTCCTATACAACACAGTTCATTAACCGCATACAATCCGAGCAGCACACCACATACCAGCAGTGTGCAGTAGCTCAGGTTCAATGATTAAAACAACTTTTCTTACACACAAAGCTTGTAACAACAAAATATTTGCATATCATTGAATGTGCTACTTTGTGGTCTTTATTTTGCGGTACAACAACCCAAGTCTGAACTTTACATGTATGTTGGCAAGTATCCTTTCAAGCCAAAGTGACAAGAATCTAAGCCCCTATTACATCCAAGGATTCTGTCGCCGACTGGTTATTATAGTGGGATTTGGCGTATTAACATTTACAAGATTCAGAAGACAATGTTGTCAAGATTCTGACAGGTGAAGCTAGGGCAAATGTCATCATCATTTGCAAATGTTGAATCGCAAAAACTGCAAAGATATTCTATTCACATTCACAGATGAGATTTTGAAGGCATTTTATTTCCATTGAGGTCAGTGTCTGGTAATAAGAGTAACCGTGAGAGAGCGGATACAGTGATATGAGCTCGGAATAAAATGACAGAATATTTCTTCTCCTTAGCATGACAGATAAAAAGGTAGCAGTTTGAGCAGCAGATATAGCAGCACTAACATGGTATTGAAACTATTTAAAGTCACAAAACAGTGTAACACATACACAGATCGTGCCAAGTTGAGACAAGGTGACTTTGGATTTGGCAGCCACACTAGTATTCTACCCCCTTGAGAAATGATCTTGTATGTGACTCTGACAGGGGTACAATGCTATTTTGTTTGTTGTATTTTTTCTTTGCCTACCTTGTCTGTGTGAGTCAGTTTCATTAATTGTCCTGTAATTGATCATAGCTGTTCATGCCATACACTCCCCAGGGTGACTCAAGAGTAGAAATGGGTTTTAGGTAGTCAATTTTTTTATTGTGGACGATCATAAGTTTAGTCCGTGCCATGTTTGTGAAACTGTTGTTCACATCAGACTTCTATAATTTGCATAAAGCTTAGTGGTTGTGTCGGCATAAATATTAAGAAATATAAATCTTTAGCCAAATAATCACAAACTCACTACGGGAATTTATATTAAATTATAATTATTACTTAGGTAGCCTATATTTGAAGTAAAAAAATTCTACTAGGGGAAGGCGAAAGATCGATCGAAAATTCTCAAAGAAGGCTGGCTTGCCCAGGGCCAGGCCAGCTCAGCGCCGTCTTTCTCCTTCTTTTAAAACATCCATGGTCGCGTCCCGCTGTCTCTCGTACCTACACCGGCCCCTGCACCCTGTCCCCCCTCCCCTTCTACCTGCCTGCAGTGCCACATGAGGAGAGAGCAGAGAGGGGAGGGGCTGCTCCTCAGTCACAGAAAGGAAGAGAGAGGAGACTGTTTTGGCGGCCACACAAGAGAGAAATACCTTGCGTGCTCGCAGGACAATACTGGCATCTTTTCAACAGAAAGTCGCTGTCTTTTCTACAGAAAGTCTTTCACATTTGTATTGACAATAAATAAAACTACACACAGGAATCAGCAACAAAACTTTGAAATTGGAATTCTCCTCACTTTTTGTGCAAAGAAATTTGGTAGCACTTTATAATAACTATCCATAATTCATCATTTATTAAGCATTAGTTACCTATTAGTTAATGTTTGTTCATTATTATGTATTTATTGTTCATACATAATTTATCATTAGTAAAGCATTTGTTCACACAGTTCTAAATGGTTTGTTCATAGTAAATAAGCCAATTACCTAATGGTTTGTTAATCATTATTAATTTATTGTTCATATATAATTCATCATCAGTGAAGCATTTGTTCACATAATTATAAATGGTTTGTTCATAATAAATAAGCCTATCTAAAAAATACGTTTGTAAGTACATGATTTATACTTAACAAATAATGAAACAACCATTTATGAATGAAATCATTTTCCCATTATAAACCAGTTGCAAACTATTACTAAATGCTTTGTTCATCATTTGTAAAGCATTGCTCCTATGTTAATTCTCATAAATAAAGCATTTGTATACACACTCATACATGGTTTGTTCATAGTAAATAAAGCTCTCAATAATTATGTTTATAAATAGAAGTTTGACACTTAATAAGCATTGCAAAAACCACTGGTAAATTAAATAATTTTCCCTTTATAAACTATCTACAAACTATTAGTAATTTCTTTATCATTTGTAAATCATAGTTCCTACATTCATTCTAATCAGTAAAGCATTAGTAAATACAGTTAGTAAATGGTTGGTCTATTGTAAGTAAGCTCATGTAAAACGTTTAAGTTGATGTTTTTAATAATTCCTAAATGATGCATTAACCATTTGTAAATGAAGTCTTCTTACCATTATTAACTAGGTACTCAGGAATGTATAAGGTCGGTTAAAACTAGGAAGTTAATGATTAACAGACTATCTACACCTACATTTGTTCATGCCTTAAATAAAATGTTATGATTTAGAAAAAGGCCTAAAATAATAGCTGGGGTGTTAACACATCTGTTACAAATACTTACCAATAATGTAATCCATGATTAACTCATGAGTTACTACTGGTTAGTAAAGTATATTGTGTGAACCCATCTAAAGTGAGCACTTTCTATGCTTTACAAAACATTTATAAATGAGTTGCAAAGGCTAACAGAACCTGGACACACGTGTATTGTTCTATTTGGACATGCCTTCAGAAATATGCCTATGGATAGTTAGTGTGTTAATGCATCTTTAACAAGCACTTACCAACACATCAATTCATGATTAACTCATGAGTTACTACTGATTAGTTGACTACATGGCGTGAGCCCATCTAAAGTGAGGACTTGCTATGCTTTACAAAGCATTTATATAAATGAGTTGCAAAGGCTAGCAAATACAACAGAAACACAAGTAAAAACAGTATTTGTAAACCTTATTACGATGTACTAAGAATGTACATTCATGAAATAGCTCGTAGTAGTGTTATTTAGTTGATATCAGTGTGAATTTGGACCAGAACCAGAAGAAAACTAGATTGTTAAGAGCCAGAGAGTGAACATCTGAACAACTGAAGGGTGTTACAGGATGTAGCATGGCACAGCACAGATAGTCTCAATATGATAGAGAACTGAAAGAGAAATGAAAAATGTGGTTGTTGAGGTATGTACAGTATACATGTGTGTGTGCAAGACTTCCACAAAGAGAGAAAGATAGCCATGTTATGGAGGATATTCTCCTCCAGCTAGCCCAGTTAACACTATTAATGGCTTCCCAGCATGTCCGAAAACTGTCTTTCTCCCTCATTAGGAGAAAGTGTCACTGCCTGGACCTTTGCTAAAAGGGACCCCGGCTGTGAACTGAAACGGTGCAGACCATGATCTCTTACTGGGGCTGCCCCTGAGCGTTTGTCTCTCTCTCTCTCTCTCTCTCTCTCTCTCTCTCTCACTTTGTCTCTCAGCCCATCTTTTAATTTCTTTTCCTGTTTTATCCAGGACCCAAAGAGGACTTCTTAATTAGCACAGTCATTAAAAGTAAAAAATCGTACAAAGACGCTGTGGAGGCATGCGCTAATTCCACATTCAGACACCATCATCCCTCTGTCGAAGGGATAGATTGGTTGGTCTGAATATGCCACTTCATAATGAAAAGAGCTAAAAATAACTACCAAGTCATTTTTAATAATGTGATTTATCCATTTGAAAAACCATCAAGACTTCCTTAATTCTCTTTGAGATGTCAATGCACTTGTACAGTATCTGTTTAATGTGGTTTCTGAAGACACGTGGGAAGAGATTAACTGGTGGGGACTCGCTGTGAAGACAAGACTCCTGGAAGTCACTTTGCCCAACTGTTGTTTTTCATGAACAGTTACAGAACGTAACTCTCCCTA
This sequence comes from Sander vitreus, assembly GCF_031162955.1. Taxonomy (NCBI): domain Eukaryota; kingdom Metazoa; phylum Chordata; class Actinopteri; order Perciformes; family Percidae; genus Sander; species Sander vitreus. Next base: position 27,161,050 of record NC_135856.1, on the reverse strand, counting down.
AAACGACAAATTACATTTCTGTTTGTGTACGGGTTAAATAAACAAGCGTTCATTAGACACTTTTAGAGATTTGCTCAGACAGAGCACAATGCAAGTTTTTTGATGTGGAGTGATTGCATACAAAGTCAATGAAAAGACGTGAAGAACTTCCAGGTATCCCATCAAATACTAAGCAATTTCTAGTCCTGCATCATTGAGAGCGTCCTGACGAACATCACTGTCTGGTACGGAAACAGCAACGAACAGGAATGCAAGGCCCTGCAAAGAGTGGTTCAATTGGCTGAACAACTAATAGGCGCTGCCCTACCCTGTGTATGTGTGTGTGTGTGTGTGTGTGTGTGTGTGTGTGTGTGTGTGTGTGTGTGTGTGCGCAATGGCTTGTATCTGAATAGCTAATTTAATTCTGGCTGAATGACCCACTTATGATCTAATAGCAGTAATTGTCTTTTTGGCTTCAGTGTGATGATGACCTTTGCAGTTGGCTTCCAAGCCTGTACTGGCACTATGTCTGTATGCATTTGAATATTATAAAACACTGTTAAATAGCCCTAAAGAGTGAAATCCCTATCTCAGTTACTGAACAAGCATGAATAGGGCATGCAATGTAACTGCTGTCTTTATTAAAGCCTACAAAGCAAAACAGACTGTTACGTTCATGTGCTTTTGTGACTTGCCAAAAACAGAGTCAGCTGATAAGCTATCAATACCTTGTCTTCAGTTTATTATAGTTCTTGGGCAATGTGATTGCTTCATGCATGCTATGTGGATATTTTGGTATGGATATTGAAAAGAATATAGACATCTTAAGCAGTGCATATGTCATTTTCCAAACTTGCTATGTTTATATTCAGTGTTTCTCATCAAAAGGTGTTGTTCATTGTTCTTTATTTATAGGAGACAGTGCACAATAATTAATATTTATGTGTAACACCAGTGCCCTTAGTGTACTTCCACCAGTTCCACTCACCTGATTCTTACACCTATCTGCACATCTGCTTCCTATCACCTAGTTAGTCTCCCAGAGGGCAGTAACTACAGACGCAGTGAAGTTGAGAAAAAAGGCTTTGCTGATGGCAAACCATAAAACAGATTTTTGTGCTTTAATTTTTTTGTTTTCACTGACTATTTTACCCAAAAACCTCCTTGCCAGAGAACCACAGTGTGAACCAAGTGTGTTCACAGTGTTTCCCTTGACTTGTTTATTACAAAGTTCCTCAATTTGCATAAAGGTTACCGTAGCAAATGCAGTTGCATATTAGTAGTGTTGGTACCTACAGTAGTATTCGCTGCTGCCCCTCCCCAATGAGTGTTTTTTAGAAGTTTTATTGCTTTTATTTGAGTCCAAGAGCCTGATCTCTGACCTGTTTGAGCAACTCTACTATCTCATTCAGTGATTTGGACTGTAGTAAGACGGTGTCAGCTCCAACCAACCATTACATAAACATACTCCTGGGTGCACCCAACCAACAAAACCTATCCAGGCAGCAAGGCCTGCCTGGACTCAGCTGAACTTACACTTCAGGTACATTAAATAGGACAGGTATTCTATTGTGTTTCTCATTTTAACACAAGATAGACAATCAACCGTGTTAGAGTGCCTGGTAAATGTGTTTTCTGGCTTCCATTATTTACACCCTGCAGTGTCTTTTTACATTTACCAGTTACCTGTGCAATACAATGTGGTCAAATGATTTTTTCTGACTTTATAAGATCATGATGATCAAGCATTTACAACAGACCTGTGCGCGATGGATTATAGGAGCTTGGGGACACCACTTGTGCAAAATAAGCATTTCTGCATCTGTGGTTGCCTTTGGAGGAAATAGGACTGAAATGGGACAGTCCTTGTCGACCTGATATGATGTTTTCAGTCCAGAAATGGGGACTTATGAGGATCTAGCCTCTGAATTGGAACACAGCCTATGCACATATGGAAGGGATGGAAACTCCTGACTTTGCAATTTCAGAAGGAACCTGCTGTTCCTGCCATGATTTAGTGTTTTTATCCATGTAACCATGAAGAGTACAAACATTAATTCATCTCAGCAAATTCATTTAACATCGACAGCACTTCAGTCAGAAAAAAGATTTTTATTTGCCTTGTCACAAGGCTGTCAATTACTTTAAGGTCAAAGTGAGTTATTTTGTAATGACATGCATGTTCTCTTAACTATCCTGCATCAACATCTGTCAATTTTACATTGCTGAAACTATGGGTCTCTATCAGCTTGTCTATGTCTCACGCAAACACACACACACACACACACACACAAACACACCAGACCTTTTGTGCCTATTCTCTCAGGGTTCTAAAATAGCTGATTGAAAATTGAAGATTGAAAATAAAATTGGGCCTAAAATCGAACCTTGTGGTACACCACAGGTAATGTTTGCAATAGATGATGAGTAATTACCTATGGAGACCGAGTAGAGTCTTTCTAAATCGAAGAATAAAACCAGCCATGTGCAATATCCCTGATGCCAACCCAGGATTTAAGGCAGTCAGTTAAAACAGTATGGTCTACTGTGTCGAAGGCTGCACATAGGTCTAAAAGAATTAAAATTGAGCTCTTACCCCTGTCGGCTGCTAAAAGAAGGTCATTAGTTACCTTCAGGAGGGCCGTTTCTGTGCTATGAAGAGCTCTAAAACCAGAATGAAACTTTTCAAATATGTTGTTATGACACATAGAAGCTAAAAGTTGGGTTGAAATCACTTTCTCTAAAACTTTTGATAAAAATGGGAGTTTAGAAATTGGTCTAAAATTGTTAAGAAAAGAAGGGTCATTGTTTAATTTCTTTAAAAGAGGATGGGCCACAGCATGTTTGAACGAGGAAGGGAAAATTCCACTTGCAAAAGAACTATTACTGTAATCGTTAGTAAAATACTGGGCCAAACCATATCAATAACCTCTGACAAATTGAGTTGGAATAAAATCGAGGCTGCAGGTAGTGGGTTTCATCCGGGATATTATATCAGATAAAACGGACAGTGATACCGGATTAAAATTACTAAAATAATTAAGAATGTCACGACTTGGATGTAAAATACGCTCTCGGGGCTTAATTTGTTGTCATATTTCCTCGACTCTTTTTTTTTTTCATAAAGCGTAACAAATTCTCACACAATTCATTTGAGGCATCAGTAAAATGAGAGGAGGAGGGGGTAGTGACTGAGTCAATAACTTTGAATACAATTCTAGGGTTGGAATGATTAGCTAAAATTAAGTTAGAAAAGAACAAAGCTCTTGCCTCTTACTATTTTGAAAACAGGGAAAGGTTTTTCAAAACACAACACACAATTAGCACAACCACACACCCAATTAGCAGAACAAAAACAACAAAACTGAAAATTCTGAAAATACAGTACAGAAAATACTAGACTTACCTGCTGCATTTGTATAGTGCTTAAACCTGATTGGTGTGGCTACAATTAAGCAATCATGTGTTTGCACACCTGATGGCTGTGTTTCACAGATTGGCTCATAGGCGTGGTCATTTGACAATCAAGTGCTTTGGAATTGCAAGATAGTGACATCATGATATACTTCTGTGTCTAATGTATACAAGTGTGTTTAGTGTTTTGTAAATCACTGTGTGTATTGTTTTGCAAAAAGTGTGAGGCTGACATTGTGCTTATAGTGGTGCACATCTGGGCCAATGTTGTGTTCCTTGAGTGCAAGGTTTTGATAATTGTGTAATACGTTTGATTCAGTGTGTAAGCAATCGGAAAAAAATTTAAACTGCCTTTTGATAGTTGATCATAGCATTTTCAACCATTTTTTTTCCATTTATGTTCCTGTCTCCTACAGACTCTTTTTAAATCTTGGGTGGACTCGTTTAACCATGCTTGGTGTGATATCTTTGGCCTTTTCTCCTTTTATGGGGCAACATAGACATCTAAACTACCATGCTGTTTGTAGATTCACAGCTTTATACTTATTTATTCCCATTTGATTCACTGATGTTAGTGAGGTTTCAAACGTGTTGTAAATACTATGAAAAACAACATGTTACCATGGCATGGATACTTTGGATTTTTTAAATGTTTGTTATACAGAATATTTAACATCCTTTTGGACTAGTTCAGTAAAACAGTACATGATTCACCCACTTTAAAAGTAAAAAATTTTGTAAGATTTTATGCATTATAGGAGACGCTGCAGACATAAGGCACTGTAGTGCCCTCCATAGTTCAATATCAAAACAGCCATTGTGCCTGTAATCCAGGAAAAGAGGGGAAGTGCTGTGAATGACTATTTACTGTACTGATTCAATAAGGTGAATTTTCTTCAGATTCTTCAGACTTTGTTACTTTGTTTTTTTCTCTGGTTGTGTGGGTTGCTTGGCACTACAGATAGTCTGGTGTAGTGGTGAACTACACTGCCACCAGAATCCTGTAGAATCATGGGACTGAATCTCAGCAGAGTTAAGAGAAATCTGAAACACACACAAAAACAAACAATATATCTGGATTCATTTTGTTATTGTTATTTCTATATCTCCTAAGTCATGTGTCATGCTATTGATGTTGACCCATTAAATGCATGGTTAATTCAACCAAAAGGGGCATAATGAGGTAAGAGAAATAAGGGTTAGTCATCTCCGTTAACAGTGCAAGAAGCCCTAGTGTGTTCACTGGAACATGCTTCCCCGGGATGCTTATGTGCATCTCCGAGAAGCATATCGAGCTGTCATGATAATCACAGATAGCCTATATTGCATTGTATTAGGCTACCCTGTCATACAGAGGAACATACTAAAAAAAATAAAAATAAAAATATTGGAAACTGAGTACAAGTTGAATTGTTACAGCATAACTAGGGAACCCAAGCGCTAGACACAGGAGGAAAGGAGGCAGGTGTATAATTTGTAATAGGGCTGCACGATATTTTGTTTCATTGTCTACATCGCGATGGGCGCATGCGCGATATTGACATCGCAGGACGTTGCGATGTTGACGCTACAACTTCTTTGCTGCTTGATAAAAAAGTAAACTTTCACCGTTCTCCTTTTCCATGATTGTTACCAGCCGACCCTTCCCCTTTAAGACACGTGGTCATGTGACGTAACGTTAGTCCGACGGGGGGTTGTTATGGGAAGTGAGGCTCTCCCATGTGTAGAAAAGTACCGTAAGCGGCAGCTGCAGCTGACACAGCGATGCACATACTTTTCCATGGGTAGTGAAGCTACAGTAGTCAGTGTTTTATGTTCGCTGCAAAGATAAACTAAATCACCTGATTAATGCAACGTAATCACGACGTCTCCCGGCCATTTTTCACCGCAGAAAGCTGCTACCAGCCAGGCTGAAGCCAATATAGTTAGCCTAAAGAAACAAGGCGTCTGTCCCAACTAACGTTATGGTTCTGAGCTGCGACGCTGGAAACGTAACACTAATCTACAACAGCAGTCTGTTTCTGATATAACGTAATTTACACTGATTTAAGTGCTCTTGGATACACAGTTTGTTGCAAGAGTGTGACATGCAGGCTGCATGCACAGCAAACCATCTTCATCATCAAACAACCAAAGCAGTCACCGCTAGTCGACCACAACCTGAAATTTAGAGGAAGCAACATGCATGCATTATTAATATTATTCACTTTAGCCTGGATTGATATTATATGAATACAATGGTGTCATGTCAGTCAACCAGTGTATTTCTTCCTAATTTCCCTCTCCAAAATCACTTCAGAAGAGTAATCACAGCGCTTACTTGCTTTGGTTTTTGTAAAGCATTAAAGTTCAACAAAGACTGGTTCACATAAGAAAATTTCCTTTTTCATTTTTATTTTCTTTGTAGATGCACTCAGAATGATTTAGTATTTCTAAATAGGGCTATTTACGTCCTCTTGTAAAATTAATCTTTTTTTCATATTGCAATATATATCGCAGGGAGAAAAAAATATCGCAATGTAAGTTTTTTCCAATATCATGCAGGCCTAATTTGTAAAAAGATTTATTTACAACCTTAAATATTGCAAACAGGGAGTGAACTAGATCCAAATAGGGGGAACTAAAGTTTGGAGTTGAGACGGGGTAAACAGGAGTGGTGGAGCCACAGCAGCATCCAGGAATGATCTGAGCAGAGTCCATAACCGAGAGGCAAAAACCAACAGTCACACAGAAATAAAAAAACTGAGCAGACGGAATCAGCGAGAGCAACTTTCTGGCAGTATGAGTGTGGTAGTGCTGAGTTCTTGTAGGCAGATTTCATTGTAGAATGGGAGGAAGCTGGTGAAGCGCCACTCAGAACCGGCACACCGACTCTGCTTGAGTAATCATAGCCACACACACACACACACACACACACACACACACACACACACACACACACACACACTGAGAGAGAGGGAAAGGTTAAGCAGAGGTGGAGGCCATGACATGAATGGATGATATCATTTTATTAAATTGGGATGTTAGGGTTTTTCTGGGACTTTCTGTACAGACTGTGAATAAGAGACAAACAGTGTCTTGCTTGCTTTTTGTCACCGCTCCCTGCTGCTGCCACCACTAGATCTCGTCTGCTGACAGAAGAGCCATTTGTTCATGTAATTAGTAACACCTGGGCTTTTGACAAGTAAAAAAAAAGCTTTATATGTATTGTGTGTGTGTGTGTGTGTGTGTGTGTGTGTGTGTGTGTGTGTGCGCGTGTGTGTGTGTGTGTGTGTGTGTTTCATGGCAGATAATGACATCGCCTAAAAGGTGATTGTTTAAATAAAATCTAATTATCTCACAAAGTAAAAGTAGTATCACACTAATTAGGGCACAAACATGTCACCTCACTCTATTAAGATGTCAGCCTCACACTCCCTTGGCAAGTGTTTCTTAAGAACACTAAAGGTGGCTGAATGGCTTCATTATTATTATTATTCAGTGCACAGTAGCATGCACATATAACTGGAGCAGCGAATTGATGTCCAATGAAACAGGTACCGCACAGGATGTTTAAATTCTCAAAGTAATAACAAAAAGGATTAGGGCTAGAAAGAATGTCAGTATTGTAAGAGCCAATTAAAACCCAGTTCCTCAAACATGATTCATCTTTGTGCCTTTACTGGCAGTATCCTCTGATAAAATAATCCAGTGCTCACACACAATATTGTAAACACTCATACAAATAAAAAAGAATACGCTTGCTTAATGTAAACTACTCCTACCTAACTATAGCTCCAATTTGAAACCTTTCCTCCCTCTCAAAGTAATTTTTCCTAAAATATCTAATATCCTCTGATATCTGTCTCTGCATAGATTTCTCATTCTGAACTCTCAAATGTCACTGTACCTCATATTGAAATCATATAAGAGTTCAATGTGTTCCACAGAATTTTAACAATCCAAAACATTTGTGGGTAATTAAACGAAAACAATCAGATGTAATGGTGTGTTCAGCTCTGCACCCGCTAGTAAACTTGCGCGAGTACTGCGAAGCAAATTTAATAAATCAAATGTTTAATTATGAAATATTGAATACAAATTGGTGATTGCTTAAAGGCGCTCAAAGGCAGTGTGGTCTTTGTTGTGCTCTGCTTTTCGAAGGATATGTTCTGCTAGAGCTTTGATCTATGACCTTGCCACAGTAAAGCACACATTCTATTCATAGACAGATATCAAATCAGTAATGGAAGATGGGCCTAAATCAATGCCATTGGTCATGTAACACCTGACTTTTCTCTTCTTCATTGTTGTACATCCTGGGCTATAAAGATATTTTGGCCCAGATTACAGTATAACTGGTTGGGGGCAGTGTAAATCCCTGTAATTTTTACTCATCCACAACCCTTTCAGTCATTTTACAACCCCACACAGCTCTTGGGATTAAGCAGATAGAGAAGGGGGAAGGGAGTCTGCTGGGAGCTAGCTCTTTCAGCTTTTTGTTTTGAGGATGATGTTCACCGGCCATTATATAAGCCAAGTAGATTTCAAATACATAGTTGGGCCGTTCTCTTCTGTGATGCATGATGCTTTTGTCTGTGTTAGACTAACCGGGTTGCCTATGAATGCTATGCAACACACATGCAAAAGATAATGTGAAGTAGGCAACACAGTCCGTGCTTCCTATGCAGCAGAGTTTCCTTAGTACACTGGCGCCCAACACCTATATATGTTCACCTTGAAATATGCTTGCAGGCAGAACCTGATAGCTTCAGTGTTAAACTACCACAAATATGAGACAGGCAAAACAGAGGGAAAATGTCTGACATCAGCCCTATTATATTCATTTGTTGTATTCCACTTAGGATAAAATCACATTACTCAGGCAGATTTGTAGCAGAGCTGTCATAGTTAATCCTTGGCATAATTATGAATCTAGAGGATCAGCCAGACAACATAATTTAGGTATTCAGTGAAGGCCTAAAATCAAATATTAAAATAATTTTTGTACTACTTATTTTTCTGTTTGTATTCACTGAAATGATAGTAATACTGTCTAGATTATTGTTAACTTGGACTCACTTATTTTTGGCAAACAGTGGTTCAATATAACGGTCGGGGAAATGGACCAATCACAATTTTTCTTCCGTTGGTATCTGGGTGAAGGCAGGGCCTTCAGTAGCTGGACCAAATGCCTGTATAATGCAAGTGAATCGGGGCATGCATTTGATGATCAATCATATTTTGATGAGTTGTGGGTGGGATGATTTCCCCACATCTTCCGGGCATTCGCAAATACCTTCCACTATGTCCTAGTTGAAGCGGCCCGCGAAAGTTGTCAGCGAGTGAGGAAGAAGACTTCAGTTCATTCAACGATAGGAACAACAACAAAGGAGTATTGATAAACAGTTAGAGCAGTAAATGGTGGCAGGTAGTGAAGAAGACTGTGTGGCTGTATTAACTTCATTTTCAAGATCGCCTTTTCAGGAAAAACATAGTCCAGAAAGGCCAACAATCACCCACTTTGCCAGGATTAGTGCAAACTAGCAAGAGCTACGAGAGGCATTTTCAAGCTAGCAGCTAAAGTTACAGTCCCTATCAGTGGCTAACGGACAGCCCCCGCACCTACGAGCTGTAACGTTACTGCTGGGATTGCAGCTTATCAAAACTGTGGTGTTTAGAGACCTCCTGGTTTAACTGTGATGTACTGAATGCATTTACAGATTTGCAATAAACTTGAATTTATGAGTATATTGGACACAGGACTTAAGCAGATACTCCATCAATATAAGGTTTTATTTTGTATATGAACAATTCCTGCATATCCATGCATACAGCATAATGAGCTCACAAGGTGGCGCGAGAGAGAGAGAGAGAGAGAGAGGCTAAAATATATATTCCACTTAATGTATTGCAGGGTATAATACAGCAGCAACCCACATTGCACTCAATTTGTGTTACAGTGTCACAAATGAGGTTATTCAAATTAAAACTTTATGAATGTCTGTGTATATTTTCAATCAAGTTTTGTAGAATGCTTTTATTGGCCTGATATAATGTTGTCTTCATTTAACTGGAACCTGATGTATCTTACCATATATCTACATGACATGTCATACAAAATAAATACTTATATAATGCATAATACATTTATATCATCACTGCAAACAGGAAAACAAAACGTACGTCATATTTACTGTACTACAGGAACTGCAGAGTCAAACAATAGACAAAGATAATATGCATCCCTGCTTTTACTGTGATTGTTCAGAGGTCCAATAGCACCATATGAACGTCTGTAGACAGCTCAAGAGTATAGAAGCTGTTTTATATTAATATTTGGTATTTTTCTTTTTTTACTCTCAGTCACAGCACATCTTTTAATGTCCACTCAGTATTCCTCTGAGTTCTGGATCAGACAGAGTCCACCTTGACCTGGTTATTATTGGTCATGAGGGGTGACGGTTTACACTTGAGTCTCTCCCCTGCATCGTTGGAGCTGTCCTGGAAGAAGATGCGTGCTGTGCACACTGAGACTACAATGCGCTTGTACTCCCGCCTGAAGTTCTGGTTCAGCACACCATACACAATGGCATTAAGGCAGCTGTTGAAGTAGGCCATAAAGTAGCTGGCCACAAATAACCACTCTGGGATGAGGGGAACCACCACATCTGGTTTGATTGCTACGGCCAGACCGATGAAGTTGAGCGGTGCCCAGCAAACGGCGAAGAGCACAAACACTACAAACATGGTGATAAAGTTTCTAACATCATGTGGTGTTAGCTTGGGCCGGTTGTCTGGCTTGACTCGTCTCCTCACCTGTATGACCAGTATCCAAATGCGCAGGTAGCAGTATGTGACAATCATGATGGGTAAAATAAAGTGAAAGAAAACCACTGCAATAGTGTATGCTGAGCTGGCTGACTGCTCGAATGTGCAGGAATAAACCCGTGGGTCATACTGAAGTGAACCCACAAACAAGTTGGGCACGATGGCCACCACAGTCAGCGCCCAGATTAACATGACATAGCAGACTGAGTTTTTGTCACTGTACAGTTTATCATACTTGAGGCTGTGGCAGATATAACAGTATCGGTTGATGGCAATGCCAGTGATGTTGAAGATGGAGCCGATGACGCTAACGCCCATAAGGAAGCCGCTGATCTGGCAGTGAACGTAGCCCAGGTTCCAGCCATTGTTGAAGATGGAGGTGAGAACCAGAGGGTACGGGTAGATGGCCACCACAAGGTCTGCCACTGCCAGGCTCACCACAAAGATGTTCCCTACAGACAAAACACACACCCACAGGAGAGACAATGGAGGACAATATGAGTCATTGACAACAGAGCAGAGTAGATTGGTCATCCAAATGAACAAGACAAAGAGAGCGTGAGTGATTGTATCAAAATAATGCCAATTTATTCATTCAAATTGGAATTATCTGCCTGACAAAAGGACTGTACCAATATTTTTGGTTTTATATATATTAGTTTTAGCATATTTGCTTTCCTACCCGTTATTGGCAGCCATGTATTTCAGTATGGAGAAAGCTATAGTACAAAAAGTATAGAACAAATGTCAACTTACAGAAGACATGATCATAGAAAAAACATCTGTAATGTCACCCAGGTGTTTTCTGACACGACAATTTCAAGCTTGGGTTAAAATGTATTGCCATCTTTGTCAGAAATCTTAAACCAGAAACTCCTAATTTGGGAAAGTGGAGTGGTAACTGCATTATCACAGAGCTATAACTTTAACAAATGTAAACGTTTCACAGGTTTCATGTGATGATCTAAATCAATGTTTAAGGCTCTTCAGTTTAAAATAAAAGCACTGGCATTTAAAAGCAAAAGCTTCCTGGCAGGAAGGGTAGTCCTTTGGAAATCCAAAAAGCTTTGTTATGGCTGGCAGTATTTTAAGTATACATGATTTGTAAATATGCTAAAACATGCAAATAATACCAGCAACTTTTGATGAATCCATTTTGTTGCTACTTAGTTACATAAGCAACAGGGAAAGGGCCTCAATGCTGGATGTTGAGAGGAAACGCATCTGCAAAAATGTTTTGCTTATGCGTATGTGCAATTTATAAACACATTTGGTAGTTTCCCCCCGATGATTTGGTATGTATAAACTTCAACTTGCATTCATTTGTCGCCTTTTTGATGTTGATGAATAATGAAAGGGAGGGGGTCCCTGTCACTATAAGAATTAGTCTGGATCAATGTCAACATTTCGGTGCTCTTTGTTTGTTGCCAATCTTAAAATCCTTTTGCTTAGGATTAACAAAAAACGTCGAGCTAGCAAGCTACACACTGAAAAATTGGATTATGCAATAAGGCAGGTTTACTTCGTTCTTTCGGTAAATGATTGGTGGAGATTGGTATGGACGAAGTATACACGGCGAGCAAATTACATTTAATCATGTATCCAGCTAATTTAAATAGCTCTTGTTACTGTATTGTGTGAACAGTTAACTTCATTTAATTATTTATGTGGCGTTTTTTTTCTCCACCAAAACAAGTTCCTGCCCGAGACTATATTGCAGAGCCACCGTTGCTGGGTCCAGAGCTTAGCACCACCCAAGGTGATTGTGATTGGTTCAATGAAATTCAAAAAGCCCAGAGCTTTTTTTCCCTATCCTTCAATGTATGTGTGGTGTAGCCAGACCTTATGCCACAGCGCTGTGGAGATAGGTCTGGCAATGCAAGACTACTAAATAATGCATATTTCTAATTGCCAGCAAGGACATCATCTACAGGCCGGTTGGTATATTCTTTGTTCCCAAACTGATGGGGAAATTAGACATGGCTTGTTGGAGAACACACTGTTGCACACAGAAATACATGGCATGCATTTAAGAGACAAAAGAGTAAAAACTCTGTGGAAACAGCCTCACGTGTGTGTGGGCGTACACTGCTTTGTGTCTCCAGCTTTCCTTCATTATGCAGACCTCTGCATTTTAGCATTATTTACCGTTGAGTGGCCTGTCATGAGGATGTTGGAGGATCCTAACATCGAGCCACACAGTATTTTCACAGCTGTCACTTATATATTAGGGTAATTTATTGTATGTATAGAAGTGAGTACCATATTACAGTGCCTAATGACAAGTCCAGACCTAGTTGCCTAAGTGTCAACACCCTGTCACAGATGACAAGATGCATTTACTGCATGTCAAATGGAAACTAAGCGCATCGTATATCTCTGCAATCACTGCACAGTCCCTCCAGGATTTCGCAGCCTTTTTTTGAGATTGTTCCGGCCCAAAATGCCTGATTTTGCGGGAGCTTTTGTAAAACATTGCGAAAAAAGCTGCGATGTCTTTTGTATTTTTGTTTGAAATGAAGTTGCGAGAGACAGTGAAAATTGCAAAAGTAAGTTGCGATTTCTTTGTTATAATTATTAAAAACTATGTTTTGTTGGTAAATGTGAGATGTTCCGAGTCGTACATGTCTCGTCTTCATATCACAAACAAGGAAATAAATTTGGCGACGTACGTGTGTTATGTCAACCCGTTCTCACTCCCGCTTGGTCAGTGGCTCTCAGCGTCACATACTGACGCAAAGTCTGGCACTGGGGGACTGCTGTGATTGGTTGAAGTCACGGGAAACTCCGGTAATTGGTCAAATTTGCGGTAAAGTTGCTGTGATTGGTCAAAATTGCGAGTTTTATTCAGGGTTTTTGAAAAAACATTCAGGGCTATCTTTGTGAGGACCTTAGGAGTGACAACACTTTTTTGCTATTTAAGGGTTAACCACACACTATGGAGTTGTCTTCTCTCCCCTGTGCTCATGTACGTACATGTAGAACGTGTGTGGGAGTAATAAACAAGATATACACAAAAAACATAATCAATACACTACTCTATAGTGCCACTAGTGGCAAAAAAAGGATACCTCTAAGTAGAGATGCACCGATTGACCGGCTGGTGACCGGAATTGGCCGATTTTTGGTCAGCCATGACCGGCGGCCGGCCGGTCAGTCGGACATATGCCGATTTTATGCTGGTCAAATGCTGTAAATAAATAACATTGTAAAGGCTACCATACACAATGCATAGGAATTATATATAGGCCAGCAAATAATAACAATAAACCCACTATTAATTACATGATCTTAATGCAGTGTAACTACTGTAGCATGTAAATAATGCACATAAAATACAAACATGAGCAAGGGCGTTCAACAATTGCCCTTATATCGACAGCCACGTGCAACCTAGCTAGCAGGTGAAGAACACAAACAACGAAATCACCAGCTAACAATGAACTGACAACATAAGTTATACGACTTACAGTTGTCAAGGACGCACACACGCGATCTTCACGGGCTAGTTATCCACAGAGATAGAGATCTTCACGGGCTAGTTATCCACAGAGATAGCAAGTCTCTTTTTCCTTTCTCTACCTTTTCTGCCGGGTGGCGCACGTGCCCGCTCGTGACTTCCACCAACTGCAGAATGTCTGCGAATCGGCTCCGCTGCGTGTCGGCTCCGTGCTCAGCCGTCCTTCAATACCCACGAGCTCCGGATTTGTTGCACAACGGCTGCAGCCATGACTGACAGCTGAAGTCACAAAGATCCACGAGATCTCGCGAATTCACGTATGATCGCGTGATATAACAGGATGTAGTTTCTATAAACAGAACCACAAAACCAACAACAGTTTGTTTCCATCCATTATGACGTTTTCAAGGTGTATTGCAGGGAAATATGATCCACCATGAGCACGGTGTATTTTATTTTGAAAATTAACCAGATGTTTTATTTTGTTTCTTTGCTCGACTTTCTGTCCCGCACGATCTGCCCTGTGCTGAATTGCTGCGGAGCTCTCCGGCGTCCGGCAAAAATAGAAGCTCTGCGTATCTGCTCCAGAGGGCTACGGACTGCCGGAGCTGGGTCGGAGTCGGAACGCAGCCGTTCCGTAGTCAGTGAAAATACACACATTGACTTTAATGGAAACCTATTGACGCCGTTGCGGAGCGGATCCGCAGACATTCCGCAGTTGGTGGAAATTGGGGGTAAGACCTCTAAGGTTAGGGATAGAATTATCTTTAGGTTAATAGTTGTGTAGGATTTAGGCATTTAATTGTGATGGTTGAAACAGATATTGATTTTTTTCAGACACCTGGATCCAGCAAACAAGATGTAAACACAACACTAACATATATATCACCTTATAAGGTTGTTGTGGATAACATACGTGTTACCTATTTACATATCCAGCAAACACAACGGAACGGAACATTTATTATTTGAAGTAAGTCACTCTCCTTTTAGGTCGGTATTTGGACTCCACCAAATTCAAAGGGAAATGTTTGGCCTTTCAGTAGCTAAATGCTCCTATATATGTTCAACAGCTAGTCACTAACTTTGTCTATCTGCCATTTAGTGCTAGGTATGTGGCATACTGTGGGTTTAACAGGCTATTTTTGCTGAAACAGCTGCCTGATGTGACTGGAAACAATACATTACATGCTATTGAACCTTGCTATAACACTCCATTAAGCTGAAGGAAATTGCAGAATCAGGTGATAATTGTTTGTGGGTTGTCACAATGAGAGACTCCTTTCACATTACCAATAATCATTTGGTCTGTTAACATAAAATAAATATTGCAGCTTTATGTGCAAATGTGTGTAAGTCTTTTCTTGTTTTATCAACCTTGTGGGGACCACAGTCTCACATTGACAAAATGGGGACTCAACTCCCATTTGTGGACAAACAGCTGAACACCACAGACAAACCATAACATTTGATGGTTAAAGGTGCCCTGCCACACAAACCCGTTTTTACTTGTATTTTTTAAAATATGTCATCTCTAGCCACTGAAAAGAAATAAGCGGAGAAATCAGGCCAATTACAAAAGCTGGTCAGCCTGACGTGGTGTTGCCTGAGCTCATTACTATTCATGAGCTCGCCCAGTTGCGCTGGGTGAAGGATGCTGATAGCCAGGCTCTCATTGGCTAGCTGTTAGCCAATCAGAGTCAAGTAGCTTAGCTCGTTGAATACTAATGAGAACTGGCACAAATCGAGCTGAGTCTTCCTGTAGGCTTTCTATACCACGCTAGAATGGCTTGAAACAAGGTAACCAAGGCATTTCTTCCACAAAGAATGTTACAGAGACCATGGTAGAACTTCAGACATTACCACAAAGTAATGAAATACGTGTGGCACCTTTAAGGCTTGGTTATTAGGCCTGCAGGATTCGGGGAAAAATATTAATCACGATTTTTTAGCTTAGAATTGATATCACGATTCTCTGCCACAATTTCTTTCTCACAAAGTGTAATGTTTATTGCACACATGAACCATGACAGAACAAAACAAATTGGCAGCACCAAACATTTTGATTTTTTTTTGGCACCTATAGCACATTGTGCATCACCACAAGCCTGTAAACATAGAGGCTTCAATGAATAAAGAAAATAAAGTACATACTGGCCATTTAAGTACAGCAGGCTACCAAAAATAGTGACATATAACACATTGAACTAAATATGGCCCTGATACAGGCTCTATTTGAACTCCTTGAACATGTCTTTACATAATTAAAACATGTCAATCAACATGCTGCAGCTACAGCTTCAGTCTCTAGAGAAATGGAGTTTGTTAATTGCCAATTTAAGTACAGTATCAAAAACAATGATTTCTTAGCACACTCTTTAACTGCTTGCCTTTTATAGAATTAACATTCAACTGGCCATTCAAGTAGGTTACCAAAAATAGAAGTTTAATGCACTGCGCTGAATATGGCCCTGAACATGGCTCTATATAGGCTAATTGAAACGTCTTTCAGACCTCTTGCCTTACATGGCTTCATCATATTTCACTTTGTGGTGACGTTTGAGGTGCTGGTAAAGAGTTGTGGTGTTACCTCTCGGTGCTGCAACGAGGGCAAAGCATGCCTTGCAAATCACATCAGATCCTCATCGTCTTGCTTGAATCCAAAATACTTCCACACCACCAAATGCAAGCCTTTTTTCGGAACGAGTTCGGTTTGAGACTGAGTGGTTGGCTGATTCTCATCACTAGTACCTGGGTTTTCATCAATATCCATTTGGTTTATTTCTGAACTACCACGCTCACTTGACAAGACTTGAGTATCACGTGACTAAAAGGCGCTTTGTCATTGGCTGAGGGTGAAGCCCTGAACTTTGTGAGAGCTGTCCTACCAAAATAAAGGCCGAAAATGCCCCCCCCCCAAACAAAAAAATCAAACTTTAGATCCAAGTCATTTAAAAATGAAATGGTGAACAGGGTGAATCGAGATCACGAGGATTCATCGTGCAGGCCTAGTAGTGATTATAGTTAGGGTTAGGCTAGGTCTCCAAGGAGCAACCTTGAAAAAAACACTGACGTTTTTGTCGCCTTTTTTTCACAGTTTGTTTTTGCTTTTTTCCAACGTTAGATATTGTTAAATTTTTCTTCTACATATTTTCAGCGCTTATTTCTACTTCTCATATTTTCTGATATAAAACAAAAATTAAAAAAGGGTCAATGTGACCCGAAGTCAACGCAAGGGTTAAGTCAGAGCAAGGTCCTCCTAAATGACAAAAACAAGTAAATATGTGTGTAAACTCCATGTATACAGCCAAATGAGAACATGCTTTCCATGTTCAAAGGTGTTGACATCCTCTAACCCTAACCCAACGTGCAAACAGTCATCTTTAAGGGTAATATTACTACTGTAATAGATATATTTTACAGGATTTTAAACTCAATTCACACAGTATTAACAGCCTTGACCTTGACAAGGTTATGTCATGAAAGGCCTACAGGCAGCTGGCTCTTTTGGCTGTTGGACTCTCTCTCTCTCTCGCTGTCTCTGTCATTTGTCCTGTGATTGACACATCACTCTGAGTTTTCATTTGGCTTGAGGAGAGATATGGCCTGGTGCTGTGTTCCTTTTTCCATTTCTGCAATCCCACACTTTAGGTCCAAGTGAAGCCCATCTGAGCATTTTGCCCACTGTAGCTCACAATTAATTGGGACTTTACTGGCTAGCTGAAAAGATATACAGTGCATTTGGACAGTATCCAGCCAGTTCAACTTTGTTCACAATTCATGGTGTGGCAGCATAATCTCTAAAATGGAATATGGTGGGGGATTTTTGGGCTACTGTAACTATGTTCTGTGGTCTCTGTTTATGCTTTTAAAGCTTTTTAGCTTTTAGCGCTTTAAGTAAACGTGCTTGGTCGGGACTATTGCCGTACCTTTAGCACCGTCCCTTTAGCGCTATAGGTAAACACGCTTGGTCAGGACTATTGCCGTCCCTTTTGATGCAGTTATGTTAAGGAAAAGGTTGTGGGTGGGCTTACGGTTCCGTTACACGCAGGAAGAACGGGACGGTTGGGTTTAGGAAAGGGTCGTGGGTGGGCGTACGGTTCTGGGACACACGGGAGGAAAGAAAAAAACGACTATAGAAAGCGTGACAAGCGGGACGTGAACCCCGCTCTCCTGGGTGAAAGTCCTGTGTTTGGATGGGACGGTTGGGTTGGGTTTAGGAAAAGGTCGTGGGTGGGCGTACGGTTCTGGGACACACGGGAGGAAAGAAAAAAACGAATATAGAAAGCATGACAAGTGGGACGTGAACCCCGCTCTCCTGGGTGAAAGTCCTGTGTTTGGATGGGACGGTTGGGTTGGGTTTAGGAAAGGGTCGTGGGTGGGCGTACGGTTCTGGGACACACGGGAGGAAAGAAAAAAATGACTATAGAAAGCGTGACAAGCGGGATGTGAACCCTGCTCTCCTGGGTGAAAATCTTGTGTTTGACTCATCCACCACCCCAACCAACCTCCTTACCTGGAAATTTGCCCTTATATTACATGCCCTTACGAGTTCAGAATGAGAACGGGTTGTATGGAAGGGCTTCAATTTGATATGGAGCTTAGCGTAAGTGCAGTCAGGGGAGACTCACAAGTTCTGTGTCCATCTGTGCTGAAAAGAGCACCCACAGCAAGATAGATAGACATAGATAGATAGAGATACTTTATTACTCCCGAAGGCAATTAAGGTGTCTAATAGGCACACAGACATATGACATCCACACATACATACATACTACAAAAATACAAAGATATCAATAGTATGCCCTTACAGTAAAGTTAGATTGTAGCATGTTTAAAGGAGCGTTGTGGAAAAAAATGCAGAAAGATGCAATGGTAACATAGTGTAAGAGAGTGTCAGTGCCAGTGCAAATTCTATATCTATTCAAGTACAACAGGCTACAAGTATGAGTACTATTCAAGTATAACAGGCTACACAATATATCAAAAATAGAATAATCATTACTTAACTATACATAGACACTAGTAAAAGACTTGAAGAAAAGTTTAAGTTAAAGTTGAAAACTGTCCATACAGACAAAAAGACAGCATGGTGTATTGGCATCCTTGTATAGGCAAGCTAGCAAATTGGGCAGGTGGCTAATATAGCCAGTAAGGGAGTCAAACAGTGCCAAGCAGTCCAGGGTAGTTTATGTGTATGTATAAAGGCACCCAGATGAAGGCATGGTACAAAACACTTAAAGCTTCAGACACACTGACCAGACGGCCGACCCTCGGCAGAAAAGGCAGTTGGACTGATCAGTCTCCCCGAGTTGGTAAAAAAAATGCCTCAGAACACACCAAAGCGACGAGACGTAATACGTCTCCATAACAGCAAATCTGTCTTGTCGCCCAAAAATGAAAACCGGCAGCTGATTGGATGGACGCATCACGTGGGTCTGGTTTCTCCGGAAGTTCAAAGACAGACTGTCATGGTGGCTTGTTCAGAATACAATCTCATATTGTAACTAAAATTCTCGCTCATTCCGCTCCCCGTTTCTGGGTTACCAATCAGATGGGTCATTTGAGTCTGACTGCCGGCAGTCCCCGCCCCGCCAATTCTACATGTCAAATCGGCCAAAATGAAGGCCGACAGCCCCATGGACGGACGACGGCACGGAACACACCGAACAGACTCGAGTCACTGACCTCGCCGGACTGTCCAACGGCCAATTATCGGATAGGTGTGTCAGCGCCTTAAGTCAATCACACTTCTCCCCTTCTGAGTAGCATTGAAGAGCGTAATGGCCCTAGGGACAAAGGACCTATGCAGTCTGTTTTGCAAGACAGAGACAGGAGCCTACTACTGAACATTAAGAAAGTGGTGTGCAGGGGGTGGCAGTCATTGTCCATTATAGAGAGCAGTCTGCTCAGGGTCCTCTTATCTGCAACTGATGTCAGTGAGTCCAGCTCCATGCCCACCACAGAGCCAGCTTTTCTCACCAGCCTGTCCAGTCGTCCAGCATCCCTCTTCCTATTGCTACCTCCCCAGCATACCACAGCATAGAAAAGGACACTGGCCATGACAGACTGGTAGAACATAAGCAGGAGTTTGCTGCAGACATTGAAGGACCCCAGCCTCCTAAGGAAATATGCCTAGAACCTGCTCTGCACTTTCTTGTAAAGTGCATCAGTATTGGCAGAGCAGTCCAGTTTATTGTCAAGATGTAATCCCAGGTACGTACTGACAGTCTCCACATTCACCCCGTCAATGGTGACAGGCAGCAAGTGAGTGGCAGGCCTCCTGAAGTCCACCACCATTTCCTTAGTTTTGGTGGTGTTCAGCTGCAGCTGGTTAGTCCTACACCATCCCACAAAGTCCTCCTCAAGACTTCCATACTCCCCCTCCTGTCCATCCTTGATACACCCAACAATTGCAGTGTCATCAGAGAACTTCTGCATATGGCACAGCACAGAGTTGTACTTGAATTCCGTGGTGTACAAGGTGAACAGTACAGGAGAGAGAACAGTTCCCTGTGGCACCCCTGTGCTGCTGACCAGTCTCAGACGTGAGGTCCCCCAGTCTAACAAACTGGGGCCGTTCAGTGAGGTAATCTGTGATCCAGGTCACCAAGCTTGGGTCCACTCTCATCTGCAGTAGTTTGTCTCTCAGCAGGAGGGGCTGGATGGTGTTGAAAGCGCTGGAGAAATCAAAGAACATAATTCTCACAGCATTGCGTTTTTCCAAGTGAGAGTACACCCTGTGTAGTAGATATAGAATGGCATCCTCCACACCCACCTTCTCCTGGTAAGCGAACTGTAGGGGGTCAAGCGCATGGCGAACCTGGGATCTTAGGAGGTGGAGCAACAGGCAAGGGTCTGTGTGAGGGGAGGGCAACAGGCCTAAAGTCATTAAGTTCCTTAGGGTGTAGCTTTTTGGGAACTGGTATCAGGCATGATGTTTACCACAGTGAGGGTACCTTACCCAGTTGCAGACTCAAGTTGAAAAGGTGTTTGAGTGGCTCCCCTAGTTCCACAATACAGGCCCTGAGCAATCTAGAGCAAACGCCCTCTGGGCCCGCAGCCTTGGGCTTGAGCCTTCTAAGCTCTCCTTTGATCTGGTCTGCACTGAAAGTGGGGGGTGGGGTGGTACATACTGAGTTTGATGGCAGAGGTGGGGGAGGGGAGGCAGAGTGCAGTGGAAAGTCACTGGTTGGCAGGGTGTGTGTGGAGGTGATGGTTGTGTAGTCAGCAGTGACAGACGAGGGAGGAGTTAACAAGGTAGAGTGGATTGGAAAGTCTCTGGTTAGGGGGGGAGGTGTGGTGGTGCTGGTTGTGCAGTCGGAGGAGGTGTATTGGTGGTGACAATGGCAGGGTTAGAAGCAGCAGCAGAGGTGTTGAATCGATTATAGAAATGATTCAGCTGGTTGGCTCGGACCATATCCCCATCTGCCTTGCCACTTTCCCCCACATCCAGTGATGTTGCGCAATCCTTGCCAGACCTCTTTCATGTTGTTCTCCTGTAGTTTACTCTCCACCTTCTTCCTATATGCCTCTTTCAGACGTTCTTTAAGCTCCCTCTGCACACGCTTCAGCTCCATCAGATCACCATCCTTAAACGCCCTCTTCTTCTTATTAAGGAGGTTTTTGACATCGCTGGTCACCCAAGGTTTATTATTAGGGAAGCAGCGCACAGTCTGCCACCTTCACGCTTTATAGCACAAATGTTGTCAAACGTGCGGTATACTTGCCGCAGCCGGCCTGTCGCGCGCCATGTTTTTCCATGGGTAGTGAAGGTACAGTAGTCAGTGTTTTATGTTCGCTGCAAAGACAAACTAAATCACCTGATTAATGCAACGTAATCACGACATATCCCGGCCATTTTTCACCGCAGAAAGCTGCTACCAGACAGGCTAAAGCTAACATTAGCCTGGCTGGCTAACACTAGCCTAAAGAAACAAGGCGTCTGTCCCAACTAACGTTATGGTTCGGAGCTGCGACGCTGGAAACGTAACACTAATCTACAACAGCAGTCTGTTTCTGATATAACGTAAGTTACATTGATTTAAGTGCTCTTGGATACACAGTTTGTTGCAAGAGTGTGACATGCAGGCTCTGCATGCACAGCAAACCAACAATCATGATCAATTTTAATCAGTTTATCAAACAACCAAAGCAGGCCCCGCTAGTCGACCACAACCTGAAATTTAGAGGAAGCAACATGCATGCATTATTAATATCATTCACTTTAGCCTGGATTGATATTATATGAATACAATGGTGTCATGTCAGTCAACCAGTGTATTTATTCCTTATTTCCCTCTCCAAAATCACTTCAGAAGAGTAATCACAGTGCTTACTTGCTTTGGTTTTTGTAAAGCATTAAAGTTCAACAAAGATGGTTCACATAAGAAAATTTCCTTTTTCATTTTTATTTTCTTTGTAGATGCACTCACCTACAAAATCACTCCAGTAGTTGAGAATGATTTAGTATTTCTAAATAGGGCTATTTATGTCCTCTTGTTCCCTTGTCTTTTTTTCATATCGCAATATATATCGCAAGGGAAAAAAATATTGCAATGTAAGTTTTTTCCAATATCGTGCAGGCCTGCAATGGACCCATGTGTCCTGACTGCACTTATAAATGAGGCATTTTATTACTCAGGGTCAAGAGTCAAGCCTAACTGCATACCTTTTCAGGGGAAGTTAACTAATGTAGCTAAGTGTGAAAGTGCAGAAAAAGCATGTAAGGCCTTTTAGTACGCCTCCCTTGGCAGAACATACTGCAGAAAGCTCATTTATTTTAATGTACTGTATGTTAATGTGTGAAAAACCACCCCAGGAATATGAATACATTTCAATGTGTCAGGAATACGTACAATTTATTATAATGACACTACATATAGAGTCAAATAAACATCTCATTTTATGAATTTCAATTCCAAATGGCTCTACTTTCATGGCAGTGCAAAGAATGGTGCAAACTATGCTATAAGACAAAGGGTATTTTCCTGACCTTGAAATGTACTATGGTGCCAGGGCTTAACAGTAACAGTTCCCCAGTTGCCCTTGGCAACCAGATTGAGTCAACTGGCAACTGTTCGTGGCCTCTGGTTGCCCCCTTTGGCAACCACCTGTTTAATATTTGTGTTTTTTTATATATATAAAAACAAATCAAAACTTACAAAACTGTAAAATCTTATTTCACAAGAAGTCAATATTTTATTTGGTTGTCTCCGTAAAGTTTAAACACTATGTTCGTGCGCAACACAACATTTCAGCTGCTGTGCGACCGCTTTCCACACACGCGCATTTGCAGTGAAAAGATACAGGTAATGCAATTTTCTGTTCACGTTAATGGCGCATGTTAAAATCTGGTGCTAATATGACACCGGTGCCCGGTATCTACCAGACAGAATAGCAACGAGAATTTCGGTGCCTCATTACGGTGCCACCTAAATGTCTGCGCTGCTCTCTGAAGCTCCGAAACAGACGTTAAAGGGGAACTATGCAGTTTTTTAGCTTAATTTGCCTTAACTGAACAGCTTCGAAGTCATTGGAATGGTTATATGACTTTTTTCGGGTTGAATGGTGGTCGTCTCGCTTCCCCCTAGTGTCTGTGAGTGGAAAAACCACCCTTACAACTTTTGAAATTGATCCGATCCGTGACTCAAAACCGTGATTCGATCCGTGAGTTTTGTGATCCGTTGCACCCCTGTTTGAGAGAGATGGGAAATGATATTGCAACATTGTTAAAATGTGTTTTAATAATGTGTAATTACATAAGAAATTAATTGCTCCAAATATAGGAAGTTTTAAACATGGAAACCGTATTGTCAATTTCGGCAACCAAAAGCTGATGCCTGGTTGCCAAGCCGGCAACCACTTTAAAAAGTTAGCGTTGAGCCCTAGGTGCTTTGGTATAGTCACACCCAGTGTTTTGCGAATTATGGAAGAAGTGGCAGGAAGAGAGGGCAGTTCCAAGCACACGAGGCAGCACAAGGTGAGACATTTACGGTATATGTTGCTTAAAATGGGTCTTTTATGCTGAAAGACTTCCCTTAAAGTTAATCAAATCTCTACAACCATCATAAGAAAGCAAATTAGAAAGTGTATTGTAATGTATGTATTGTTTTTCTTATTAAAGCCCCAGACTACTACAAAATAACTATAAAAACGTTCAAGTTTCAGTGCACATCAAAATGTTTAACCTGTTATTCTCCTGGTTAATGCATCTTGCCACTCTGAACCTCAAAGAGCAAAAAAAGTTGTTTCCTACTTGGATGTTTATCTCCATTTGGTGAGCCATTTTCATCATGCACCACTGTGATCGACACAGCAGTTTAAATGGTATGACACAAGGAATGTGACTGAGTGTAAAAAAATATGAAGAAATGTGACAAAATGCACACAAAACAACAACTGTGATGTTGGAATTTTACTTGAACTGCATTAATAATAATTCAAAGAGAAAGACGTAGAGACATGCAGAAAAACAGAGAGAGAGAGAGAGAGAGAGAGAGAGAGAGAGAGAAAGAGGGGGGAGGGAGAGGCATGGATGATTGACTCTTGACCTTCTCTTACAGAAGCTATTCCAAGTGTCTAGGATAAGTACAAAAACACAGAGCGTACAATACATTAATAACAAAACGTGTACAGTATGCTGGAAGACAAAATCCTTCAATAGCCTTCTCCATTATTGTATGAACAAAGTATTCTGCTGCTGAGAGAATAGTGAAAAAGGAAGCACTTTTGACATGGAAATGAAAAGCAGCATTAGCACTGCAAATGTGGTTCTAGCTCGCATCAAGCATCATGGCTGTTTTCATAAAGCAGGTGGACACAAGTAGCCTGAAGATAATTTAAATGTCAGAATCACGTTTTAATCAGAACGGTTTGTTTTTTAAAGAATGACCAATGTTTAAATTGAAGGTTATGTCCTGACTCCTGACATCCATAATGTGCTCCTGTGTCATTATGCCATCAGAGGGAGAAATATTTCCCATTGGGTAGAAGATTCCTTTGAGATACTCCCAGGTTAGTGCACAAGTGTCCTTTGTCCAGCACACATTTGAAACAGTGGTGCATTTTATGTCACCAATAAGGAAGGAATTTTGCTAACAGCTACCCATTTCAGATCTCAAGTTAGTATTTTGTCTTTGCTTTATTTAAGAAAAGAATAATGAGCTTCTCTTCTAATTGACAGTGTTATGATGTCCTGTGGGTGTTAGCACTAGAAAGCCGCTTGAGTGAGATTTTAACAACATCTCAGATCCAGTGAGGTTTACCGCCAAACTGTCCAACCTCGTCGGCTTACCTTAAAAAAACCTAACGAAGCAGTCTCAATCCTAAATTGCTGGGCCTCTTTCTTACAGCCACCACTGCAATGTTGAGGATCATGTGTTGTGAAAATACCTGTCCACCACACTTACTTTCTCTGGTAAGGGAGCAGAGATGACAAAACACCAAGGGTGGTGTCAAACTGGATGTCAGCCAGGCCCCCACAGCTGGTGGCCTGACACAGCCTGGCAGGTCCAGTCACTTCTTCCAGATAAAGCCCCCTAGACAAGTTGTCCAATGTCATGTTGTCAATTTGATTACACAGTCTTCATGTGTCATGAACTAGTGACAAAACAGGATATCAAAATGAACCTGTTCGTCAGACCAGGCATGGAAATTAACCATATTTGCAACTCTGATATCTGTGTTAAACACCAGTATTGTCATATATGTAGAAACATTTATCTTTCCGTCACACTGATCTTGATGATGGGGGATACTGTACTTTAGAGCCCCTGAGGAGCTGTGGTTTGGGTGAACCATGTGGCCACAGCTCTTGTAGCTGCTGGTGCTGCTAATATTTACAGTACTCCAGCTGCTCCCAAGTGAGCCACACTCTGTGGTTCAGCTACAGCATCCGTTATAAAGTAGAGAACAACTATTCATAGGCAATGCAGCGTATTCTATCTTCTTTTCACCATCTAAGATTACAAACAGGAGGACATAAAGTAGGACAATGCCAGCAGAAAAAGCCATTAATGTGGCAGGTACAGGCTATTTTGCTGACGCCAGTCTCAAAAGTGAATTTAACTCCTTTTATACCGAGGACATGTGAATGACGTGGGTCTTCTTTAGTCACGTTTTCCCCCCATTTACAACAGACTGCTGCTGCAGATTATTTTCTGGTTGTCATTGTTCAGAGAGACTATCATGTATTACTTTTGTAATTAAACCTTAACTCTGTAATTCTACTGCTTTTGTACATCTGTTTATGTGTAATCTAAACATTTCAAATATATGGCATTTTGTTGCAATTTCTCTCTTGTGCACTAAAATTATAGTTATTTTTTTACTCACCTACAAGATTGACAGGTTAAGTGTACATGATCTATGTGCTTTCTGATACCCTTTAAAAGGTACAAACAGACCATTACTTCAGGAGGATTTTTGATTTTCCAGTTGTTGGTGTACAGTGTGACTAAGTGCCTTGAATCATTTGGTCGCAAAATCAATAAGTTGGGTTTTCTTTACAGTTTATTGATTCTCTCTCTTATTTGTGCTGAAACCGTTAGTCAATTAATCCATTAGTTGCTCCCAGATGGGTAAAGTGGGAGAACATTTCTAAATTAACATTATTACGCTATTTGTATTTAAATTAATTTGAATTTGTCTTAGGTCTAATTTGTTCAAATATTTTGAAAACGTAACAGCCTCACTACTGAATACCTTTGTGATTTAAGACTGACTTTCTCTATTTTCATGACATTTCTTTGCACAGACCACATTTTACAATTTTTGTACTGTGTTTTGTGAAGCTTAGCTTAGGGATTGACCGATACTGGTTTTTCAATTCTGATGCCGATTATTAGTAGTTAATGAAACCGATAACCGATATTTGGAACCGATATGCATTTACAGCCAAAATGAAGATCTTTTAGTCAAAATTAAGATTTTGGAATGTTGGAATTTTGGAATGTTACAACACAAAACTTTGTTTAAATGCTTTGAGCAATTCTTTAATAAATTAGAAACTTTCAACATAAATAAAAGATTAGACATTAAGTCAGACTCAGTAGTGAGTGAAACTGAAGCAAAGGGACAGAGACAGAGCTGTAGCGGAGCCAAAGTAGTGCACTTTTTAAATTAATTAACTTATCAGTTATTAGGCAAATAAAACGCCAATACAGATAATCTGCAAACTCTACTAGTTGGTACATCCCTAGTTTAGTTTAGCTTTGAAAGCACGTTTTCTTCACAAATTCCAAAAGAGCATAACTTTTCAAAACCAAATCGTAGTTAAAAAATTGTCAATGCATCATTGTTGCAAAACAGGCCTTTACACATACGAACACAGAAACATGCAAACACTGTTACAACCACAAAAATAAAGGCTAGCAGTTCAATCTTACAATCCCTTTAAACAAAGAACGAATTGCAAGCAGAGCACGGCTGAACAGTATACAGACAAATTATCTGCTGAAAACTGAATTTTGAGGCTGTTCTGACCCCACCATGAAAAGCTACTTTTTAACCCCCTTCCATCCTGCCTCAGTGTTCCACAAGTGATTCCAGTCTGAATGGTAGAGTGGCTGTCTGAAAGGCAGACCAGTGCAGAGCGTAGTGGGGGGCTGATGGGTTGACCCAGATAGGGGAAGACAGATTTAAAGTTCAACCAGGACACACAGGATAGGTCTGAGTACAGTGTAATGGTGACCACTGCTTTTTTCTCTTTCTGTATCTCTGCACACAACCAAAAACCTGTCTCCTTTAAAAAAAAACACCAATCCCCATGAAAATTTAAATTCTACAGTTCATACAGCAACACACCTCAAATTTGCAGTGTTGATTGTTTGCCTGCTCGCCACACTATGGTCTCTTCAAAGCCACAACAATCCTTTGGCAAATACAGTAATTTTACGTGGCATTTTCTTTTGCGGGGTGCAAATGTTCCACCAAATCAAGTCCTTCCACAGTTCATTTTTCAGAGCCACTGTCGCCGTGTTCAGAGCTTAGCTGCCCAAGGTGATTGTGATTGGTTTAAAGAAATGCAAACAACCCAGAGTGTTTTTCTCTCCTATGCCAGAATGTGTGAAGTGGCAAGAACTTACTCCGCAGTGCTGTGGAGATAGGTCTGTCAATGCGAGTCTACCCTTGAGTGAATTCACTGATTGTGTATAATGCTGGCATGACTGGGCTGTGTTTTACAGTACAGCAACTTAAATCAACTATAAATGTATCCAAACCTTTACATTTAGCTAACACATATTTTATATTTTTTTATATTTGTCTTGGTCAGGTACACATTGGTTGATGTATTGCAATGGGAATTGAACCCAGATCTCCCACACCAAAAAAAAAACTAAACTACATTAAATCCTATGCAAAAGTAGAGGGAAACCGACAATTAAATGACCGAGCTGTAACTGAAATGACTGTTTTTGTCAAAAGTAAAGTACCACAGTTAACATTTGCATACAGCCTCCCATTCACATTTCACAGTCTCTCACACACACACACACGCACTCGCGCGCGTGCACGCACACACACACACACACACACACACACACACACACACAACTTACAAACTCGCAGCAACTGTAATTGGGTGGCTTGGATTCCCATTTGCAATTACCAAGCAGCTTGATCCCGTTACAAGATTGGATTGATCCCATTTATGTAATTTAGGTCCATGGAAGGCAAGTATTTAAGGAGTTATTGCCACTTATTATAAAATGAGCAGACTAATCATGCTTCAAGGTTATTGAGGTTATTGTAACCTGAAAACCTAAGCTAAACTACAGTAAAATCCTGGATGTTGTTAAAATTAAAACATTAATTATGCATACATTATACACATACACACTGTAGATTTTAACTGGTTTTAACTCATTTTTATTTAAGTACAGTACATGTATTTTACTGTAGTGCTCACAGAAATGAAAAACATACTTTCAGTAGCTGCCAAATTAATAAAATAAAGAAAAAGCACTAGCTATAAAATTATTTTATAAAATTATTTTAAAACTTTGTTGCATTGCATGTTAAAATGAAGAAAAAAAACCGGAGGTGTTAAACTACAGGACCATTCTTCTGTTAGGTATTACACTATTAGAGCACTAAAAACTAAATGAAAGGAATTCTGCAAAATAATTTGATTTATTTGAAAAAAAGAACATTAAACTATGAAGAGCAGGGGCCTCTCCTTGTATTGCTTCCTGAAATAGGGAAAAAATGCAGAGGATACATTCCTCATATGTGTAAATATACTTGACAAATAAAGGAAATATTATATGTAATTATATCAAAGACCAAGCATTAGTACAGCTTATGAATGCACATCAACCTCCCTGACCTTCACTTAGCTGTCTGAACTTCACATTACTTTCCTAACTGACAGTGAACTTGGCCACATATTCAAAAACACTAATGCAGGGTAGCTGCATATAGGGCTGGGAAGTATGACTTAAATTTATATCAACATATATTTTGTATATTAGAGTAATGGTATACAATATATAACCATAAAATGTGATTTAAAGTACAAGACTAGTAAATATTTATGCCTGGTTTTCAAGCTATTTTCAGTTATACTTTACAGTGGTTGTGGAGGCAATATCATACATGGTGGAAGTAACTGTAAGAGCTTATCACATTAGACTGCTGATGCCGTGCTTGTATCAGTGTGTGTGTGTGTGTGTGTGTGTGTGTATGTGCGTGTGCGTGTGTGTGTGTGTGTGTGTGTGTGTGTGTGTGTGTGTGCGTGTGCTGTTTGCGCCACTTTCTCATAACAGCTGCTGTGTAATTTCAGGGTCTTGTTTTGGGTGAACTTCCAGCTTGATATTAGAAACCATGAATCCAGGGTTTTACCAGTACAGTATCTCAAAGCCATCTGTTGCCACAGCCATAGACATCTGAGCAAGTTGAGCAATGCATCCCCACTATTCAATTAGGGGGAACAAAGTTCATCATACAGTCTCCACAATCAGTTGATTATATTTAAGAAGAACGTTTGCCACAGCATGCTTTGCTGTAGGGATGTCACAAGAACCGATACTTCTGAAAACGTGCCGGTACTCATTTTTCCAGGTACCGGGGGATGCCTTCCGGACCGGCAGTATATACTCGTACACCTAACGTTAAAAATGTTCTAGACTGCCGCTAAATGCTGAAGAAGAACACTGACCAG
Organism: Sander vitreus; assembly: GCF_031162955.1. Classification (NCBI taxonomy): domain Eukaryota; kingdom Metazoa; phylum Chordata; class Actinopteri; order Perciformes; family Percidae; genus Sander; species Sander vitreus. The sequence continues at coordinate 27,131,222 of NC_135856.1, read as the reverse complement.
CACGGAAAAACAGCCCCTCATCTCCCTGTACGGCTTGACCGCATTCAGCTTCTGGCTTTACCGTAGATCTACGGCGGCGGCTTTCACAACTTCACCTGGAATTCCCCAACCGCAAGTAAGTCTATTTCTCTCTGCCGTTGAATATCACAACCTAACGTGTGCTCTGATAGCGCTTGTTTTAACGGACCTCTATAACATCAGTTAACTTTAACCAGCCCGCGGTTATTTGTGAAAAACAACAACTTCAGAGAGAAACAGACGTAACTACTGTAAACATGCTTGCTGTCTGGGAGTTCCGGTACCATATGCTAGCTGTGTGGTGATGCCAGGCTTCAAAGCAACGGGCTGTGGGGTCCAGAAGACTGACATTTTCATTTTTGTAAATTATGCTCTCCTTGCCCCCTCCACTCCACACCATAACAGAAAATTGAAACTAAAAGAAAACACTGAAAGAAGAGTGACATGACGCTGCCCCCCAAAAAAAAATTTAAATAAAGGAATTAATGTTTTTTGTAAAGTATTATTATTATTTTCTTCCTTTTTTTTTTACACACACCGTAGTATCGAGTATCTTTTTTTGGTATCGGTACCGAATACACGATTTTTGGTATCGTGACATCCCTACTTTGCTGTCAGTCACAGTCTGTCAATCCACACAGGAGTCTGACTGTTTACAAAGGTAGGAAACAGGCCATTTAGCTTAACTGCGATAATAGACAAAAAATAGAATATAGGACAAGATAGGCTAGCGTATGTTGAATGAACCTGCTTGGCCCACTGACTCCAGCCAAACTTTAAATTAGCTGAAAGTAGGATTGTTTTATCACTAAAATGCCAACCCAATTTGAGAGTCAACATTACCTAAACCCACCCAGCCCACCTAACATTAGCTCGCTGATCGGGATTTAGCTCTGGAGATGGGACGTTTGCGAATAAGCCCACTCAAGTGTAACATGGCTATTCATATATTTGCATTAGCCCTGTTGATTTTATTATCTAATCTAGACTAGTGCAGGTGACTGTTTCTTGACTTAATCCAAGATCTTAGGTGGTGTGGAATGTATGCTTGGGTGGTATCACAGTATTATGGTGACAGCTGGAGAACATGAAAAAAACCATTTATCAACTAAAGAGCTGGCTATTTCCTTAGGAGTTGGTGGAGACAAAAACAGAGCTTAAGGGAGCATCCAAGTGTAAACAATTTCTCCATCTTTTGGTCCTGCCTCTATAACTAGACATATTTCTTAGCATGTACATGTTAATTTAATTTAGCATAAAAGGAAAGCGTATGCTGACAAGTTTTTGTTGACCTATAAGTAGTCTATATACACGACGTTCCACTTCCGGGATTGCTCCGGTGCCGCCGGAAATTCCGCCAGGTGTCATTTATCCCATATCCGCTACCTTGGGCTTTCTTTGTGTTAGCATTTTAAAGTCTGATCGATTTATGAGGACTATGGTTAACCGCTCCTCAGATCTCTGCAGGGTAAATCCAGACAGCTAGCAAGACTATCTGCCGAATCTGAGTTTTCTGTTAGACAACTAAAACAACCTTTGAAAGTACACGTTCCACCAAAGCAAGTTCCTTCCCGAGGCTATGTTGCAGAGGCGCCGTTGCTTCGTATGGGGCATAGCGCTGCCCAAGATGATTGTGATTGGTTTAAAGAAATGCCAGTAAACCAGAGCATCTTTTTCTCCCATCCCGGAATGCTGTGTGGACTAGCCAGACCCTCCTCCGCAGCGCTGTGGAGGAAGGTCTGGCAAAGCGAGACCAGCCTATGAATGACACTGCCTACGTTAACAGCTTTAGCATGCAGTAGGTTAGGGGGTTGGTGCAGTATAGTTGCAGTACATTTTAATTGGCAATTAAAACTCATGATACACCTCTCTACTGTACAGACTGTCAGAATAACATTCAAGAGAAAAAAAATTGTATGATAGTTTTAGGTGATGAATATATAATGTAATGAGTTACATAACTGTCCTAAAACCAACAAGCCTTTGTATATTTTGATATAATGTTGCCGTTCCCATGGAAAATTGAGGTCGTAGCAGAGCTTTAGCATCTGTTAAGCTTTATTAGATATGATTGGTTTGTGCAGCAGTTATTTCCATCATCTGACCCCAGTTGACCTGAAAGAGCTCAATGTAATCTCTTTATGCCATAGTTGGAATTCTTTCTATGAGAGGCCGTATAGGAAGTAATTCATACTTCTGTCTTACACACACTATCATAGTCTTGCATATACACCACTCTACTCATACACACACACTATTATAGTCCTTTTACATGTATGTATGAGAGGGTATAGTCGTGTATGTGAGAGAGTATAGTAGTGTGTGTGTGAGAGTATACTAGTGTATGTGAGAGAGTATAGTAGTTTATGTGAGAGAGTATAGTAGTTTATGTGAGAGAGTACAGTAGTGTATGTGAGAGAGTACAGTAGTGTATGTGAGAGAGAATAGTAGTGTGTGAGAGAGTATATAGTTGAATATGTGAGAATGTGTAGTTGTTTATGCGAGAGAATATAGTAGTGTATGTGAGAGAGAATAGTAGTGTGTCTGTGTGAGAGAGTTTGATTCGACTCGATTACTCAGCTCCTGATTGGTTGACAAAGAAGAAGCGGTATTATACTAGTTTGGCTGAAGTGGTGCTGTAATGGACAGAGAGAGGCTAACTGAAGCTGTGGGTCTTCTAAATAATATTTTAGGAAATAGTGAGCTATTGTCAACGATGTCTCGACAATTAAATCAAGTCCAACAGAGCTCTGATTCGGAGATGCAGAGATTATTCAGGGATGGAACTGCAAATCCAGTCAGACCTGGCTCCAGCGCTCGCGCTACTACTTCTAGCTAGCTCAATGGAACACGGAGGACCCCGTTACCAGACGAGACAGCATTTCGGTGGATTGTCGTCGAAATCCAGGAAGAGGTAAGTTGATTAAAAAATAGCCAAGGACCCTTTGTTATTAACTTCATCCTATCTGTAGTGTCCCCCCAAATTCATGTTAGCATGGTCATGACGTTAGCACCGCTAGCTAGTTGCTACCATAGACTGTATATATTAACAGTCTATGGTTGCTACCCACATACAACACGGGCTAGCCATTTTCCATTGAAAACTCTGCAATATCTCCACTAGCTAGTGCTAGTTAATATGATCAAGCAAGTTTGAGCAAGCTGTGTGAAATAATTTCAGAAATCAGGTTTCAGAATTAAATCTGCTGTTACATGAGAGAGGACACAGTATCTGTCAAGCCCTTTGATTAACCACAGTATATGATATTTTACTGTACAAATACATTTGACTTTGACTAGGAGAAAAAGATAGCAGCAGCAGTTATGGAAGCATATTGGTAGTTATAGTATCCATTGCTGTGCTCCTGTTATTCAATTTCAAACACATTGTAATTTGCTATTCAATGCGCAGCTTATTACAATGTAGTTCTGCATTTATTGGATTTCGCCTCTCTTTGGGTAAGGAGACATCAGAGTAGGCTGTTTACAGCAAAGATAGCGTTAAATGAGAACGCTCTAGCATCGGCTGGCTAGCTAGCTGAGTTGCAATCATCTGACTGGGTGACGATGTTTAGCCTATCTGTGTGTGTCTTTGAGTACCATGAAAAGCGCTATATAAATAAAATGTATTATTATTATTATTATTAATAATAATATTAAAAAGTGCAATCCACATGTTTACATACATGTATTACAGTGAATAATAATCTAAATACTACTAAGTGTGGTAAAGCCACATATTTGTTTTTATATTTCTGCAATCTGCACTTTAGTTTGTGTGATTTGTTTCTGACTTTCATATGAATGTTTACACCAGGCTTGGTCAGTGCTCAATATACTACTGTGACTGAAGTAGTTAAATAAAAGATGTCAATCATATAAATTCATGCATCACCTAAATTCATCATCACATCCAGGCCTGGCCTCCAGGAAAGAACAGTTTGTTTAATATATCTAATCTTGTGTTGTTCATACTATACAATGATTATTACAGATTATCTGGCCAATGCTGGGTGTCTAAGGACTTTGAAACGCATAGAAGACAAAGATCTCTTGGTGGAGGATACCATCATGTTTCAGGTGGTTCATCGAGTCAGTGGAGCACTTCAAAGGTTTGTGTAACTCCATTTTTTAGCAAACATAATAAACCCTTCTAAGGTGTTCATATTTTTGTTACACAGCCAATGTTCCCACCACATTATTAGGCTTTTAAATCAATATAGCCATAACAATTTATGTAAAATTTTGTAAATTTGTGTGGGAATAGCAGGTGCAGAAAGACAACATAGTTTCATAACACCTACACTAGACACGCACACATACAGACAAACAGACACACAAAGAGACGCACAGACACACACACACACACACACACACAATTAGGAGGAGGACACAGTTAAGTTTCATAGCACCTACAATTATTACACTGTAATAATTACACTCGGGTCCAGTAGACCCGAATACCTCATATGTAATAGTTATGTGTAGGGGGGGTGTACCGTGTGCAGTCATTGAAAATAAGTTATTTTTTATGTTCTTCACAGAAAATGAGCCAAGGCCAGTGAGTTTGAGTTAGAAGAAATAATAACTACCATCATTTTGCTTTTAGCAAACATTGAAAACAGGTCCCACAGACCCAAACACCTTACAAGGGTTAAGAATAATTAAAGATTTCAACATATATTTTTAAAAGCCAGTGTACAACCTTACAAACACTCTGAATAAATGCTTGCATGTGTCATATAAAATAACTTAAAGAACATCACGTGTTAGATAAGGCCTTTTTGCATAATCAAAAACACTGAACTGTTTTGTAAGTCATCCCTTTCATGTGCTGTGTGATAATTTATCCAATTTGAAAACAGATATTTGTATCTTCTCATGATACATTTTTACAGATTCAGGGAGGGGATGAAGACCCTTGGTGTTCTTGATGCAATAAGAATGCACCCAGATGCTTTCAGACCGCTGTTTTGTCACGAGCCATCCCCACTCACAGCTGATGTACTAGAACAGCTCTTTGAAATTCGACTGTCAGCAGTCGAATTTCATGCAACCATGTGTGGTTGCATTTTGGAGGGACTACCTGCTGGATGTTGAGGGTAAGTATTATTGCTAGTTATGGAATCAAAATCTTTTCATATGCCCTTCTGTCTGTCTTTGTCTTTCCCTCCTTTTTAAAGGTTTTCTACATGCTAGTTTTAATTTCTTTTTTGGTGTTCTTTGGTGTAATTTCTTTTTCAGAGCAAGAGGGACCCTTGCAACTTGGGGGGTATCCTGGCCTTTGCAACGGGAGCAAATGCAATTCACCCCTGGGCTTCTCCACTACCTCCACTACCTTCAGTGGATTTTCTCCATGAGCTGCCCCTCAGACAAGGCCATCATTTACCCACCGCAAACACATGCATCAACTGCCTGTGGTTGCCAGTCCTGAAAAAAATCGAGGATTTCACGGAAACTATGGATTTTGCATTAAAAAACACTCAGGGATTTGGTCAGGAATGACTTCCGAGAACTCCTGAACATACATTATTAAAATCTGTTGCCTGTTGAGCTTGACTAAATTGATGAGGCATCGTTGTCAATAACGCACCATTTCCTAATACATTATTAATGTATTGTTTAAACAATAGAAAATTGAATAATCATTTGACTAAAAAGGAAACCATTTTGTTATTTTATTTTATTGTTCAACATTGTGAAGCACAAATTGTCACTGGCCTTTTATTAGCCTTTATTAATTGTCTTGACACTAATGAACTTGCTCACTTATGGAGTTCACCAGGCCCAAAAATAACTGAATGCCATGGTTACCGTCATCGGCTAGTGGGTCTACAGTTTCTAGAATTCATTTTTATAACTGTTTCATTGAAAATAAAGTCATTTTCTGGAACCACAACATTATTTGAAGTCTCAAAATGTACTGGGGGGTCTTCATTCATTTCAGCGTTGTCACTCCCAACTAAAATGTTCTGCATTGCCTCTGCACTGCCGCGCGCAACCCGGAGCATGAGCCCATGTAAAATTATATAAATTAAGGACCCGTCGGGAGCAAGAAAGAGATTGTCCAAGTATAACCATTGAGCTCAGAAATTAATCTTTCCAAAATGACTGTCATGTCCCAAATTGTCAGTTTCCACACATCAGTGAAAAAGATAACAATGTTTTCCTTAGTTCTATTTACTTCCACAAACAAAAACTGACCTCACTAAATAACTAAATAAGATAAGAATACATTTTTTCGCCCAACAAGGTTGTTTTTGTCAAAGTTTCTGCTGCTTGATTTAAATGTTCCTTGTTCCTCTGAGTTGGTGCTAGCTGTACTTTCAAAGCAGCAAGCCCACCGGATAATGATCATTTAAAATGGCCCCTTTAGCCAATGAGGAAGTGAGAATTTAATTAAGTCTTCCTGATTGATCAAACCAGCTTCCTTTTCAACTATACCCTCTCACACACACACACTTCTATACTCTCTCACACACAACTATACTTTCTCTCTCACATATCCAACTATATGCTCTCTCACACACTACTATACCCTCTCACATACACTACTATACTCTCTCACAAACACTACTATACTCTCTCACACATACACTACTATACTCTCACATACACTACTATACTCTCTCACACACACTACTATACTCTCTCACACACACTACTATACTCTCTCACATACACGACTATACCCTCTCATACATACATGTAAAAGGATTATAATAGTGTGTGTGTATGAGTATAGTGGTGTATATGCAAGACTATGATAGTGTGTGTAAGACAGAAGTATGAATTACTTCCTATACGGCCTCTCATATATTTCTGCATTTTTTTTCATCTTTTGACTGTTTCCAGACTTACATACCAAAAAGTTGAGGGGTTTGAATAGTAGAGCCATATTGTATTGCTGTGGTTAACAGCTTGTCTTACTTTCTTTTTTCTTTTTTTTTCGAGTGTCACTTTGAGCATAAGCTTTGGACATAGTCTCTAATTTCCTATTTACTGCATGTAACAGCTCTGCTTCAAAGTCACATACAGAGCAGCCAGAATGTCATATTCTCACTAATCCCCATATTAAAAACCCACTATCTTGTTTTTGCATCACTAGTATTTTCAATATTCATGTGGCTCTCAACCTTGCATCACATGCAGCCATTCCATTATATTTATGATGAAAAGTTCACTTAAACATATGAGTTATACAGTGTGTATACACAATCATATGCATACATAAACTGTGTGGAAAGAAGCTTCATGGGCCGACAGTAAATACACAGAAAAATAAGCAGTATGTGTAAACACACAGAGCAGCTGGGAGACAGACATCGATCACCCATCCACGTTTGTCATACAAACGCTCTCTTTCAGTCTGTGACTACTCATAAATAGACATAATATTATGAAACAAAGAAGCCACCAGTGGTAGAAAAGAGGAGCCAAACAAAACCAATATTACCAAGGGACACCGCTACTTGTATAAAATAAAAAAATGTATCAACAAACTCATTCATATGTTCGCTAACCCATATGTCATCAGGTGGTATCACATATTTTTATCCAACAGGAAGTGAGTGAACCAGACATTGTCTGAGTCTAACATTATCAACACAAGGATATGTCAGCTCACCCATTTTGTTCACCTTATACACAGACAATTATTCAAGTTATATTTTAGTCATCCCAGCACTTTTATCATTCAGATGACACTGCCATCCTGGGATTAATGGACACAGACACCGACATCTCAGTATACAGTTCAGAGGTCAAAACGTGCAACAATAGTTTGATGACCAGCATCTCCTTGTTAATGCAAAGAAAATCAAGGTAATCATTTTTGATCCAGGTCAACTATGAGATCACTCTTCAATACTAACTCAGGATCATTTTTACAAATAATTGGGGTTACATATTGACTCTAATCTGTCATGGGATGTCCATGTGTTTGTTTATCAAGCTGTGATTAAGAGCATACTAAGGTCCTACATACTAATTATCTCAGCTTGGTTTGGGAATCTAAAGGCGAAACTGAAATCAGAATTAAACAGAGTAGTCCGTACAGCACTAAAGTGATGGGGGTTAGGGAGCATCCAACCCTCCAACAGCTCTTTGAGGAGACAGTAGTCAGGCAGGGAAGGCATTACTGCTGACCCCTCACATGTCCTACACTATCAATATAAGCTGCTTCCATCAAGTCAATGTTACAGAGTCCCAATTAACAAAGGATCAACTGACTATGTGTAATGTGAAAGTAAAAGTTCCTGTCAGCTCTACAGAATGTTTAGGGTCTTTTAGCTCATTGTTTTGGTTTGACAGTTTTGCAACTCTGCTGTTTGGTTCAGTCGCTGCTCACATTATCCTCATATCTAGTCGCAGCTTAAACAGCTCACGATAATTTACTGTATCAACTCACTGTACGCTTCCTGCCCAATACCAAACAGCAGACAGACAAAGTTAGTGACTATATGGTGCACATAGTGGAGCATTTAGCCAGATATGTTTTTCTCAGGAGTTGGTGAAGTCCAAAACAGAGCATAAATATTGAACCTACTTTTAACTTTAAGGTGTTTGCTAACAAGTTTGTCATATCAACTTTATAAGTTGAGGTAAGTGGCTTTTTTGGATTGACTTATTGTTTTAGCACGACTGCACAAACATAATTCACATCTTCAGTCTCAGAGAAATGAATACATACATTCACGACTGAGAGAGTAAACATAAGTGTATGCCCAGACACACAAATACAGGGTCTTGATAGTGTTCATTCTTTAGCCTGTAATCCTACCCTTAACCCTGAGCCCCACATGTCTAACCTTAACCCTTCACCCAAAGTTAACCTAATCCACTCCTTATTCTTGTTGTATTAGTCTAACCTCAGCTATGAAGAAGTGAGGCTTGGTCGAAATGACCTCATTTTTCAAAAATGTCCTCAGTCTAAATATCAAATTTACACACACACACACACACACACACACACACACACACACACACACACACACACACCTGACCTAGAATTACATCGCAGGGCAGTAATTTGGACTCTTGACAGGATGATTTAGCTCATGTAGGATTAATGGGCACAGATGATGAATTAATGATTAATTACTCATTTTGGATCTGATACTGTATTTAGGCCTCTGCACAGAATAATTGACAGCATGTGCTGCAGCCCATTCTGAAGGGGAGGACAGGCTCTCATATTCTGCTTTCACCACAATTTGACGCACAGCTCTACAAACATTTTTCACCCTCAGCAGAAAAGAATTGTCACATTGACCGGAAACATCACCATCTCCCTGAAGGGCAAAAATGCATTCTCTCCTCACCAGTTCATGTAACTTTCCAGTCCCATGAGAACACTGTGGGCCAAAGGCTGTTCCTATGTAGGCTAACCATTTGATGTAACAGAAGTCTTCACTACATGTATCTCCGATACATCACATCTAGTCCAGGGGATTTTTTTTTTTTACACAACCTTAGCCCCAAAACTGGAGATAATTTTATGTTGTTGCTGTGAAGACACCAACTTAACAGCCTGCCTCACACTTCTCCTGCTATTTCAGTTGTAATATGATGATCTCATGGTACAGTATGGTTGCCAGTTCAGACCAACTTGCTTTATGAAGCAGCTGGGCACCATCTGTCTGATCAGGTTTAAAGGTATTTACTGGTTCACATCTACAAATTCTTGTTTGTTTCAAAGTTATTCAGTTGGCCATCTATATGTTCGTACATGACAGTAGAGCTGAAACTCAGTTAATCATTTAAGTAATTTTTCTAGCAAAAATGCTGTTTGAGCGTCTTAAGTATGAGGATTTAGACTTTGTCTGTTTTATATTGTTGTTGTTCTGATCACTTGCCTTTTTTTGGACTAGCCAGTTCCCCGTGCACTGTGATCCTTGTCACTGCTGTTGGCCTGGGGAGGTTGTTAACAGTCATATGATTCCTATGATACACTTGGATCACTATCCTTTCCTTTCACCTCCCTTCCCTATGGTGCTAGGAACCGCCCACATGCCTCCATCACATTCTAAAAGCACTAATTTTGGAAACACTGCATTTTTCTGTTGCTGTCCAGTTTGGTAAAATGCACCCAAAGGCTTGTATATATTTGTTTCTTTTCTGCCATTGTTTAAGTCTCAGTTCCAGACATTAAAGCTAAATTAAGTGTGATTTCTGATATGAACAATGAACCAAACTAGGACCGTGTAATGTGAGAAGGTTACAAGTACTGCCGAACCCACACAGCTTTACAGCGTTTTAGCCACAGCTGATGTAAACAACTGGCTGGTAAATAGGTAAAAAGTCAAGAATCGAGCAAGACACAGACCAAGTTGGTGGACCTACTGGGTGGACTTATTAAAAGTAAATATTGAGCTTCGATCCATCACAGGGCCAGAAACATAACTTAGATCAAATGTTTATGGTTGCTCTGTGTCTGCTGGATGTTTAAGTAAGAAGTCATATACTAAGATGATGATCTCCGATGCTGTGTTGTGTGTTTCTTAATAAATATTTTTTTAAATCCCTTAATACAACTTTAAATCATTTTGGGCGATGAACAGACCTTGATAAAGGAGCTGATAGCGTCAGACCTAAATCATTCTCAGGAACCAGACCAGCTGTAAATGGAAATAAATTATGGAATCCCATCCCTAATGACCTCGCCTCAGAGCTCAGAGCAGATATAGAGGATGATTCAGTGATGCATCTCCATACGTCAAATAACCATTCAGTCCACTAAATGTCATCCCTTATAAATATGTAAGTATAAACAGAAGAAAGAAATTTGTTACACAGCTTTGTTGAATTCCAATTGGTCAATTACGGCATTCTACGGTCTGTTATTTCTGAATAGCAGGCCGCTAAGTTTAATTCGCAATAATGACCCGCTTGCTCTACATTATCCCTTACATATGTCATCTTACCTGTGTGATTTGATGTCACTGACTAATTTGATGTGACAACTCAACTTCCCCTCAACTTGCCTCATTAATCAATACATTTCTTTCAATTTATATTCGTACGAGGTACAATTCTAGTAAAATGTAATCCCATCAGCTCCTTCACTGAGCCTCTCAGTGCTGGCCTGATGTAACTGGTACCTTCTTTTCGACCTCATTGCAAGGGGGAGAAAAGGCTGTTACCCAGGTGGCTATGATTTTCATTTTTCTTGCAGCGCCTGTTGTAAATATCCTTTAGGCAAGTAGGCACAGTAGGGCCTTTTATTCGGCTGAACATTATTGTATGTTCAGCCGGATGATCCACTCTCAGCAGTGCCTTCCGGCCCTGTTCGGTGCTATCTCCAAAGCAGGATGTTCCCCGTCAGTACGCTCTCTCGGTGATGCAGAAGTAGAAATTCCTCAGTATTTGAGGGGATACCTGGAATTTCCTCAGGTGTCCTTATTTACTTCTACTTAAGTCAGTAAACAGCAACCCCAACAAACAGAAATGTCTACTCTGGCATGGAATCACACACAGCACTTCTAATTGAAAGATATTAGGTCGACTGTGGCAACAGAGACAGCAAAGAGTGTTTTAATAAACTTCCCCAAGCACCAATGAAATCATCCACATCTGTTCACATCTACAGTTTTATCACAGTGCAATATTCTCGATCAAAAATATCAGATTATTTCGTCATAATACTACATGGCACATGAGTCAATTCTCCTATGATCAGAGAAACTGAGGCTTAGGCTAGGTCACTGAGCAGCAAAAACATCTAACTTCCTATTGCTTTTGGACGGCACCCAGAGAACACTGGAATGAACCCAAGCGATGTGTGAGTGTGTCTGAAAGTGTAACAAAAGCCACTTATTTAGTCAATAATAACAGATGGCATTTTTATGGGTCATTAAAGGAAAGCATACTGTGATGAAGAAATCTCACACACTAAGCTCTTGCTCATTACAGGGATACGCATGACTCAACTGATTACTTTAAAAACATGACAGACCACGAAGAATGTGTCATAAACCGCCTCTTGAGAATAAGTGTACACCACCGCACTGCTAACTGTGATTTGTACTATCTGAAAAAGGCTGTTTAAAAGCTATTTACAAATCTCTGTTCTCTGCAACTCTGCATACAGGTAAAACATGTGCTGTATCCATAATAAGAGCCCTTTACAACTCAAGTCTTTACGATGGATCCATAATGTGGATATTAAGTTAAGTGATCTTAAATGATGCAAAACTGATACAAAATGAAACTAAATTGGCTGCATAATAGAGATCTAATAATGGGAATATGCATTGGTGATTACATTCACATCAGCTTTCATTTGTTTCCATCTGATGAATTCCAATTTGTGCCAGAAGTCCAATATTCAGTTTTAGCTCCTGAGGGAAATATCTGTCTCTTTACCTTTACACTGAAAACAGCTGCCTGTTGCTGGAAACAATGCCGATGAGAGCGGTCAGAGTGAATCAAAACAGTAAAGTTGCGTGACGTAAAACAATAAAAGAGCTAAAAGGCACCTTTCACACAGCCATTTGATCCATTAGTAATATTACAGCTACCTACCATTGTTTTGAAGGGGCAGCCCTAACTCTTTCCGACGGCTCCACCGGTAGCTTAGCCTAGCACGGATCCTAAAGGTAATTGGTTCCAACTAGCCTACTGCTCTGAATAAGTGACAAAATAATGCCAACATGTTCCTATTTACATGTTGTGATTTGTATAGTCACAGCGTATACAAATAACAACGTCACATGAGACACAGCCATCTTCTAACCGTATATAAACTGCGCAACTATATTCTCAGAAAGGCAAAGCATTTTTACTCTCTGCTCGGGGCTTCTCAGGTGCTGCAAGCATATCACTCCGCCCAAGTAGCAGAAGTAGCACTGCTTCGCCTTTCTGAGAATATAGTTCCCAGTTTATATACGGTTAGAAGATGGCTGTGTCTCATGTGACGTTGTTATTTGTATACGCTGTGACTATACAAATCACAACATGTAAATAGGAAGTTGGAACCGATTACCTTCAGGATCCATGCTAGGCTAAGCTACTGGTGGAGCCGTCGGAAAGAGTTACAACATGCACGGAGATGAGAAGGGTACGTGTGGACTTGTCTAACTCTGGGGGTTACGGTGAATAAGCTAAAGTCCTAATAAGTCGCCGTGTTCCTTTAACTTAAGGGCTGGCTACATTGCACATTTAACGTATGCGGAGCGGACCCATCCAACACTACTCACTATAATGAATGAAACTGCTCCACCGGGCAGAGAGCAGCGTGTCAGTGGTGCGTATGCTCCGCTGAGATCTGCTCTACAAGCGTAAAAATAGGACAGTCTTCGATTTATATTTTTTACGTGAGGTGTGTGCGGCCCTTTTACACAGAAATTGATCATAAAGTGTCATTATTTCTTTTAAATTAAACTACCGATATACAGGAAACGACTTAATGACTGTGAATGAGTGTATTGGCAGTTTAATTTTGAGAGTTTGTTTTTATTTCCCTCACCTGCATCATCTGATAACAGCTGACAGTAAATTGACGATTTCACAGCGCTGTGCCAGCTCGAAACAACTAATCCACTATTGATCCGCTTACATTCCACCCCTCAACATCTTTTTGGGGGAGAGTCACTACCACTCTGGAAAACATCCTAGGGGAAACACTGTATTAAAATATTTATTAGAGCAGCTTTAATAATCTAATTTCCAAGATCCTCATATAAACTAAATATAGTTTCCCAGGGTGGACAATATAGCTTTATCTTTTCAAGCCTATTTGCACAGGACTAGTATTACCTGGGGTCTTCCAGTAATTTTTAATAATTGTGGACGCCGTCTTAATCTCGTGCGAATCTGCCATGTCTGTAATTTATATTTAAAAAAATCATAAAGATGGATGACATGCATAGTAGCTTGCGGTAAGGAAGATTTTTCTATTATTCAATAGGTTATGCAGAGCCTTGTCATCAGATCTGGGGTATAATGTTAATAAATGTGAATAAAAAATAGATTTGTCCCGTGCGAATGTGCCACACGAAACACAGACTTGGTGGGGTTATTTCTCAATCACATGAGGTCCCATGGTAATACTAGTTCCGTGTAAATATAGGGCTTGAGATAACAAAGCAAATTGCCAATTATTTCTTTATGATTTTGCTGAAGATTGCTTCAGCTTCAACTGACTCGAATAACATTTTGTATATAACATCTTTTACTTTTTGTGGACCGATTAAAGTGTCCCTTTCTGATAAGCATTAGCGGTGACACTTTGTTTCAGTCTGCTCCGCAGTGAATGTAACATTTCAGTTTTTTGCATAACGTAAAAGTTCACAGAAGATTTAGAGGAAATTCAGCATGAATCTTGTCTTGTGCAGACTAAATATGTGTCTCTGTGACGGCCTCAGGAAATACAGATTTTAATGGTCCGACTCAGTTCTTTTAATGTATCCCTTGACAACCGAACTGTCTCTTACCATATATATATGTAACCCACTTGAAAATACAAACAGAATTAGATTTTTTCTAGTTTAATATCTAATGTCTTATCTAATGTAGTTATATTTTCTTTGCACACCATATTTGTCCAGTAGGTGGCAGTGGTGGCGCTGCATAGAGGGGAAACTGCTACACTGATTTTTAGAGAGAAGAAGAAAATCGTAAACAGCAGAACGATAGTGAGCTGATATACATATTTAGATTTTCCACACTGAGTAAAATGTTAAAAATAACATTTAAGAGCTAGTTAAAAAGGTTTTTTTCCACCAATCCTATTTCTAAGGAAGGAATAGCAGAGCAAAGGGTCGAAATTACCACAAGGAGTTTACTTACTTGTATTCTTTTCTCCGGTGAGTGTTTTACACATGTTCGTCATTTGTGTTACTAGCAGACATAGCGTGATAGATGTGTTTACTGAGTCAAGCACGTGAAGTTATCTCTATTTCTTTTAGTTATTTCTATTTCACTGTTAATTCAGTTGTTTAATGCATTGTGTGAAAATGTATTGATGATATGTGTACTGCATACCAATCGGAGTTGAACATAATGCCATGCTATGTTGAAGCTATGTTACTATGTGGTATGCTAGTGCTTGAGTTTCATGTGTGTAGTGAATGCAACGATTGAAAATAAGAATTTAAACTACTACAGTTCATGAATAAGAGTTATATTCCCAGATCTGGTAAAGTTATTTAGAGAGTAATTGAATATTGCCCTTGTTTTTTTGGGATGCATGATTTGAGAGAGAGAGAGAGAGAGAGAGAGAGAGAGAGAGAGCGAGAGAGAGCGAGTGAGTTCCATTGGACAAATTTGCCATTGGACACATGAGGCACAAGAGCAGAGGCGTGACTGATCATTTTGCCTGGAACACGGACTGCTTCTACTCACCATTTCTTCATTGCATCGTACAAATAAGTGCGAGATCTCACCACACTTTTAAAAAAAACATACTACCCGGGTAGATGGACTTTGGTTTATTATTTTGGGGTTATTTCATCAGAGCTCTGAGGTCATTTTATTTTCTGTTTTTTTTCAACTTATGTGGAAAAAGGTTGAAAACTAAGAGAAATACTGATTTTCACAACTAAAAGGACATTACAAAAGAAAAGAGAAACAAGGTCATACTGTTTGATAATTGGTGTTTAATAAATGCTGCCTATATGTTCTGAGTAAACTATTTTGGTATTTTTATTTCTCTCTCCTCTTTTGAAAAGTTCCTTAGAAAGGCAGCACTTCACCCTACATTATAATAAGTGCCCTTAACATATACATCCTGTTTTCATTTTCTGATGTTCCCCAAATTCTGACACCACTAGACCAAAATTAGGAGATCATATCAAACAAAAGACTTGTTTTCCTATTTTAGACTTGGCTTTGTTGGACCCCTAGTTACTAATTTTACAATGAAAACATGCATCGTTCTAACTTCACAGGATTGTTATTATTATGCTATCTCTTCATTGCTTTGTAGTCACAAAAATAGTTATTTTTATTACGGGGCAGTCATATGGAGTATATATGCAGAACAGCAATGTGTCTGAGTGAAAAACCGCATTACTGAACCCAGACACAGTGGTCTGAATGGGACAGTTGTTCAGAGGGTTACATCAAATGGCATTTGTGTGTCTGCAATAATAATCATCTTGACATGCCTTCAACTGAATCACACCGTTGACTCATAGAGAGCGACGAAGCTTTCTGATTGAGCTGTTTTCTTGTTAGTCCACTGGGTGATCCGTGCCCTGTTTTTAGAACCATTACTTTTAATAACAAAATGACAGAGACAAGGGAGAAGGAATTTGTATAATAAGGTTGTCAGTTTCTGTGTTTTTCCTTGTCTCCAAATTATATCTCGGGAGGATTGTCTGACCCTACATATTTTTCTTTTTTCTCATCAGTGCCTTGCTTAAACAGTCATACAGTCTGACACATTCACAGCTGGAAGCTGCTGAGTCCAACTACAGTCTTCCACTGTTGGCGACTGAGTAGCAACGTTGGACTAAGTGCTTGGGAATCAATCTGGCACCATTTCTCATCACCAGCCAGCATCTCTAACCTCTGAGCTCCACCGCCTTGTGTATGTGTGTGTGTAATCAAATAGTTACCGCTCTACAGTATGCATGTGTTATGCAGAGTTCCCTTTGGATGAGCATTAGGTTTTACTTGATCTCACTGCCCTAAGCTTCCCATGACGTGCGTCATCCCAAGCCCCTATCAAGCGGAAAGTAGTTTTCATTGTAAAATATTGTAAATTATTATTTTATATACAATGGAGCATGGAAAGAGGATGGGGGGTAGCTAGAGTGGTGGGGATGGAATCGTATGTAAAAGTATTTATAGACAGAAAGAGAGCAAGAGAAAGAAAACACGCACAGGGGGGCGCGACGGAGCAGAACAGATGCCAGACGCCTGCTTTAGTTAGATCTGATGTCAGGCTCTTCGTTGTTTAACACTTATCAAAATAACAAGCTATATTCATTTTGCCCACTTGGCGATATAATCTGGAATCCACAGGGTTTGTGTAATACCCGTCTTGTTGCCTGACTGGCTTGATGCAAAGCACTATTGACATTCCTCTACAGGTATGCGGCCTGACAACATACCATCCTTAGAGAACGGTGGGGGTGTTGGATCAGAGTGATGCAAACAGACAGGGTGTCATGGAATATGAAGCCTGGAAGGTCAAATAAATTTAAGTGAAGAAAAATGAGCGTGTGTGTTAAAGTGAGTAAGCTTAGGAGGAGGAGTACAAAGAAGGTGGGAGACTAAGGCGCAGACACAGGTTTTCTCAGAGGAGAGGTGTGGAAAAACACAATCTACATTGTTATCATCCTGCAGATGCACATCATATATACATAATGGATAACCTCAGGGGGCTTTGTGTGTACACATAATCCTGCAAATATTAGAAAACCAGGAAATTGTCTACAAGCTGAGGCACCTTGTTAGAGAGTTGACTTGTCAAATGAGCACTTGCTGGGTCAATTTTTCTTTCTCAGATGACCCTGGAAAGAGGCCCAAACCCTGCAGGCCAAGGTGGTACCTGCCAAGACTAAAATAGTGTGGTCAAATTCAGAAAAACAGAGCAATGTTCCCATGATTGTTGCTATTACTGTTACAAAAACAGCAGCCCAGTTGCCCATGGTGGAAGCAACAAACTAACATGACTGAAATTCGGTGTCTCTTTCACTGTACGTCTGCTTAGCTGCCTCCCTTTCCTTATCTTTATCTCCATTACCATGTGCCGTAAAAGGGTGAATGGCAGCAGCAAACAAGCTGGATAAGGTTGGCAAGACAAACTGCGATAACATCATGCACACAATCCCAGCAGCAGAGCCACAGCCCTACATATATCTGATTCCTCATTAGATCTGTGTGACATGAAGGTTGAGTTTTTAATCATTGTGGAGGGTCAAAAAGCTCTTGACAGGAAATCTGTACAAAGCAGATCTGCAAGCCGGGTCTAATCAAAACCTATACAAGTATTTTACATGTTTTTGATCACACAGGAGCGCTGAAAGAAACAGCTATTGCTGACTGTAAATTATCAGGTGCAAGGCAGCCTCGATGGCTCCTTTTTGTGTTCGTGTCTTGGCTGACAGCAGGGACATTAACTAATCTATAGCTGGGAGATAAGTGCCTCATTAGTAAAAGAAGGAGATCTGTATCCCCTCCCACTCAATGTTCATTTATTCAGCTTGGGCAAACTATAAATTAATTGCAAAGTCATGACCTGCTGGCTGTTTGGGTCCCCAATTAGTGTGTTTTTCACCCACTGAGTCCTTTTCTTGCGGTTCTGATGCTGTTAAGCTGCTCCACCATACTGTGCCACTCTGATGCTTATCGCAGCAGTCACCACAGAAACTGACAAACCCAAACCCAGCAGCTATGACTCCCGCGCCTGCGCATATCTGTTAGAGATTGTAGGAATGATAGGACACCGTCTATTAAATTACTGTTTGCATTACCTTTTTCTTTGAATTAGAATAAACTCCAGGATAAACACTCAGGATGGTATCTAATTCAAATCTGATATTTCAATCATAATGAAAAGCCCCAAATATTGCGACTGCTCTCAGAGTGGGTTTATTTTATAAGGAGCATAATCTGAAAATGTCTTGGCAAAAAACATACAGTAGATTTTATGTCAACATCAGCATACCGGCGTACTCTCTAACCTCTGGCCTTTTCAGTTATTGAAGACCCCTTTAATAACTTGAGCTTTGAGGCCCACTTGAACTCACACACAAAAGGAGAGACATTAAAGATCCCCTCCCTACGTATTTTATGACATATACTGTATAACATACTCTGTTTAAATAATATTTTGTTTCTAGTTTGGTTTTCATCCAATTACATCTACTCATCGATACATCTAGAATAAATCTATATATGAGTATGCAAATATTTTTTCATTTCAAATGTTAAACTCTTTAACACACGTCTGTAATTCACATATTGGACCACTAGTTTTGGGGTCACAAATCACCCTTGCATGTACACATTTTAAATACAGATTTAAAGTTTTTAATACCAAACCCAATTTTCTTATACCATTTTTGGTCGGCATTTGTTCTTTACGGTTCACTCTATCTACATTGTGTCGGAGCTAAATTACTGCTAATGCAAACAGAACATCCTACTGCCGCTGCTTCACATTAAAAGCTTTCACCTGGCACAAAATCAACCAGGACTGTACATTTTAAGGATTAAAACTTTAAGGTGGGCACAGAGAAATGATTCCAGCCTTCTAGTGTCAAACTCTGCACATACTACTCTGCTTGATACAACACATTTTACTACTTAAAGCTACAGGGACCTTGATCAGAGAGCAGTCAAACTTCCTAGCCCCAGTTGCTATTCACTGAACACTCCTGTCACCTCAGTCACTGTGGGTGAAATTGCAGCAGTGTGAGCCAAAGGGGGGCCCAGCAGGGCTCACAAAGAGGCAGCCTTGTAATCCCAGGTAGGAACCAAGGGGGTAAGCTTCTCCTCGGACTGTGAACCTCCTATGGCGCCATATTGATGCTAATAAGCCATCACCTCCCGTTAGCTTTCCATTGACTGCCATTCATTTTGGCGCCACTTGACAGCGAATAACTTTACATCTGAAGCGTTTAAAGACTTTATTTGTCCATTGTTTATTTCTAAAGAAACACGACAATGTATAAAAGGCTCCATTACCTTACCGTAGCAGACGTTTTTGTAAAACTAGGCTAACGATTGTGTCATAACCACGCGACTTACTGTCACATAGTAGAGGAATTACCGTATAGTACAGGAGAAGCGCGCAGGCAGTTTCGTCTCACATTAGCTGTTTAAGTGTAATTACTAATGTTAACTAGCATTTTAGTTAGCAATAATTAGCCTGTGCCTATGTTATCTACTTACATATACCTACGCTCTCCGTCTCTGCAATATTCGGAATGATTGAGATTTCTCTTGGCACAGCTCCCAGAAGACTTACAACTTTCAGACACGTTGCTCACGGCACATTTACGTCGTCTCTCTCAGTTGGAGGCTGTGCAGTAACGCTCAGCCATCACCAGAAAAGTGCTTCTAATGGCCTTCAGTGGTCTCCGTCCAGAGCAACGCGATCTGTTGGTCCATTCTTATATACTGTCTATGGTAGGAACACATGATACAGCCACCCGATATATTGATACTGCTGACAGAGGACACAGCTCTTTGAACCGGAGCTGGAAGGTAACGCAGTGTGAGAGTGTGGAGGGAGAGAAGACAGACGGAGGAAAACAGTATTATTTTGAGAAAAATGTTGTACTAGTTGCTTAGTTTTTTGTTTCTTATTAGCCCCCTGGTAGCCTTTAGTCTCTAGAAAGAGCCAGCATCTACGCAAATCTACAAATCTACTGTGTGTGGAGGACCGCACATTTTCTATGAGTAGTAAACATTAGCTTCAGGCTAACGCCAGCTCCATGGCTACCTCCACACCTGGCGAGTCCCCATTTCCCCACAGGATTTCCTCGTTGCTTGAAAATGCAAACAAAGAAATCTCTGACCTTAGGGAAGAAGTTCGTCGGCTCTCAGAGGACTTAAAAACCAAAGATGCCTTGTTAACAGCCTACCTGGACGTTGCTCAAAATCAATCGCTCCAAATCACAACTCTTTCGGCAGCTTTCCAGGATACTGCGCTTTGGGACCCATCCGCCCACATCCATCTTCTTGCTCGACACCGACCATCACACCATCCTGGACTAAAGTGGTTTGCGGCCAAAAGAGCGCCTCCTGCCCTCAGCCTCTCCAGTCGCTTCAATGCCCTGTCGAAGCCGAATGTTCCTCCGGTAACGGCCGATGTGGTTACCCAGGCTCACCCGACTTCAAAGCTGACTGACCAGCTGTTGTCACGGGAGAGGACCGCTGCCTTGCGGCGAAAACTTTTGAGGGATGCGGTAGTCAGACGGTCCGATGGCCTCCCTTGCCTGAACCGGCCAAATGACAACGTTCCTCAAAAACAATCTCCCCCACGGAATGGTAAGCAAGATTCCTCTGCTTTTCCTTGTCCATCTGAAACCGATACTGGCTGTTTTGTTCCTGTCACCGGCCATTCACGCCCCCCCCACTCCTCGTCCGTTCTTCCCCCCAACCACAATAATTATTGGTGACTCCATCACCCGGGATATACGTTTTTTTAATGCTGTCACACACTGCTTTCCTGGAGCCAAAGTTGCAGACATCCTGGCTAAAGCTGTGGACCTGATACCCTCACTCCCGACCTCTATAAAACACGCACAAGCGCACTTGCCAATCTCACTCTCCCATAAGCTCTCACTCCTTTACAAATAACTCTGCTAACCCACAGACCAGCTATATCATTCCAGTAAGAATCAATAATATCAGTAATCACAGGTACAGCGCTACACGCTCCTCTGTGCTTCCTTTGGAGCAGCCACCCATTCATAATCCCATAACTACGGTGTCTGTCCCCCGACTGAGATCGGTAAAATCAAACGTAAACCAACGAGGTGCTATACTTAACAACCTAATTGGAATTAAAACAACCACTGCAACGATAGAACAGAATAGGAGAATCAAATGTGGACTATTAAATATTAGATCTCTGTCTTCTAAAGCAATATTGGTAAACGATTTGATATCAGATAATCAAATTGGCTGGGACATGAAGAATATGCTAGTCTAAATGAAGCCACTCCTCCCAGTCATATTAATACTCAAATTCCTAGAGGCTCAGGCCAAGGAGGGGGAGTTGCAGCCATATTGACACATGAACAGCTTTTTCCCCTCCGCCACTAGCCTTATTAACAAGGCCGCGAAACCACCCTGACACTCCACCTTCATGCCACTGTTCTCTCTCTGCTGTAATGCTCTTTGCTCTTTATTTTTTATTTATATCTTTATTTATTTATTTTTAACTTAATACATACTGTGTACCTATACTGATATTGTTTAATATTCCATCTAAAGAATGTGTGACGTGCACCAACAACACCAAAACAAATTATGGAAAACATTACAGCCAATTATTTGTTTTTGTCATGTGTAGTAAAATCAGATAAAATAATTATTGTAAGTGATTTTAATATTCATGTGGACGTTGACAGCAATAGCCTTAGTACTGCCTTCAACTCACTAGTAGATTCAATTGGTTTCAGTCAGATTGTGCATAAGGCCACGCACTGTTTTAACCACACACTCGACCTTGTGCTGTCATATGGCATCAAAATTGAAGATTTAATAGTATTTCCACAGAATTCCTTATTATCAGACCATTTTTTAATAACTTTCGAATTCTTACTACCCGACTATACAAAATTAAATAAAACCTTCTACACTAGATGCCTATCTGACAGTGCTATAGTTACATTTAAGGAAAATATTCCAACAGCATTTAACTCAATGTCGTGCTTTAATATAACCTTTATGTTAACTTTAGTCCCTCCCAAATTGATAATTTTGTAGACGGTGCTACGGCCTGCCTACAGACGACTTTAGACTCTGTTGCTCCCCTCAAAAAGAAGATGATGAAGCAAACGAAACTATCACCTTGGTATAACTCCCAAACTCGCAAATTAAAACAAATCTCACGAAAACTTGAAAGTAAATGGCGTTCCACCAAATTGGAAGAATCTCGTTTAGATTGACAAGACAGTTTGAAAACATATAGGAAGGCCCTCAGAAATGCCAGATCAGACTATTACTCATCATTGATAGAAGAAAATAAGAACAACCCAAGGTTTCTTTTCAGTACTGTTGCCAGGCTGACTGACAGCCACAGCTCTATTCCCCTAGCACTGAGTAGTGACAACTTAATGAGTTTCTTTAATGATAAAATTATAACAATTAGGGATGGAATTCATCACCTTTTGCCCTTAACTTCTAACGGTTCACCTTTGACTGCAGGAGTGCTAGAAAGAATAACAGGACCTGACATATACTTAGACTGCTTTTTTCCTATATACCTTCAACAATTAATGCTAAAGGTCTCTTCAGCAAAGCCATCTACCTGTCTATTAGACCCCATCCCAACGAGGCTACTTAAAGAAGCGTTATCTGTGGTTAACACTTCATTACTAGATATGATCAATATTTCTTTATTAACAGGTTATGTACCGCAGTCATTTAAAGTAGCTGTGATAAAACCTCTTCTGAAAAAACCCACCCTCGATCCTGAGGCCAACTATAGACCTATATCTAACCTTCCCTTTCTCCTTTCTTTATCCTTGAGAAAGTAGTCGCTAATCAGTTGTGTGACTTTTTACATAGGAATAGTCTATTTGAGGATTTTCAGTCAGGATTTAGAAAGCATCATAGCACAGAGACGGCACTGGTGAAAATTACTAACGACCTTCTAATTGCTGCTGACAAAGGACTTGTCTCCATACTTGTCTTATTAGATCTTAGTGCTGCATTCGACACTATTGACCATACCATCCTTTTACAGAGACTGGAACACTTGTTCCAGTCTCTGGAAGTTGGCATTAAAGGAATCACACTACCCTGGTTTAAGTCCTATTTCTCTGATCGATCTCAATTTGTCAATATCAACGATAAATCCTCCAAGTACACTAAAGTTAGCCATGGCGTTCCTCAAGGCTCAGTGCTTGGACCAATTCTTTTCTCCTGGTATATGCTTCCTCTAGGCAATATTATTAGGAAACACTCAATTAACTGTCACTGTTATGCGGATGACACCCAATTATACTTATCAATCAAGCCAGACGAAACCAGTCAGTTAGCTAAACTTCAAGTATGCATTAGAGATATCAAATCATGGATGACCTACAATTTCCTGATGTTAAACTCAAACAAAACTGAAGTTATTGTGCTGGGCACTAAACACCTCCGAACATCATTATCCCAAGATATAATTACTCTAGATGGCATTGCCATGGCCTCCAGCACTACTGTCAGAAATCTAGGAGTTATTTTTTGATCAGGATATATCCTTTAACACCCACTTAAAACAAACCTCTAGAACAGCCTTTTTTTCACCTTTGTAACATTGCCAAAATTAGGAACATCCTGTCTCAAAACGATGCTGAAAAACTAGTCCATGCATTTGTTACTTCCAGGCTGGACTATTGTAATTCCCTATTATCAGGATGCTCAAATAAAACTCTTAGGACTCTCCAGCTGATCCAGAATGCTGCAGCGTGTGTTCTGACAGAACTAAGAAAAGAGATCATATTTCTCCTGTATTAGCTCTCTGCATTGGCTTCCTGTAAAAATCCAGGATTGAATTTAAAATCCTTCTCCTGACCTACAAAGCTCTAAATGGTCAAGCACCATCATATCTTGAAGAGCTCATAGTACCTTATTGTCCCACTAGAGCACTGCGCTCCCAGAATGCAGAGTTACTTGTGGTTCCTAGAGTCTCTAAAAGTAGAATGGGAGCCAGAGCATTTAGCTATCAGGCTCCTCTGCTGTGGAACCAGCTCCCAGTCTGGGTTCGGGAGGCAGACACCGTCACCACCTTTAAGAGTAAACTTAAAACTCTCCTCTTTGATAAAGCTTATAGTTAGGGAGTGAGGAGTTGTAGCGTTCGCCTAGACCGGCGGGGAAGGTGTGTAGCCACAGTCATGACGCACTGCCTCCCTATCTCGGCTTCTCTTCATAGAAAGCTTACTATATTTAGGGTATGAGGAGTTGCAGCGTTCACCTAGACCGGCGGGGGTGGGTGTGTAGCCACAGTCATGGCGCACCCCCACCCTATCTCTGCTTCTCCCCATAGAAAGCTTACATATACTTAGGGAGTAATGAGTCACAGCGTTAGCCTAGACCGGCGGGGGAAGGTGTGTAGCCACAATCACGGAACACAGCCTCCCTATCTCCCCTTCTCTGCAGCTCTTAGTTATGCGGTTATAGTTCTAGACTACCGGGGTAACTCCTTGGACACACTGAGCTTCTCTCTCCTCTCTCTTTCCATCTGTGTGTATTCGTGTCACAGAAATGCTTGTTACTAACATAGCTCCAGGGAGCTTATTCCCCGGAGTCCTTATGTTCTTTTTCCGCCCAGCATCATCATCTTGGATCATGATGGCACCTACATCATGGTGGCAGCGTCGCCATGGTCCAGCCCTACGCCCTGCTGTGCCCTATTACACCCTGCTACGCACTGCAATGCCCGGCTTCGACTTGATATGTCTGGCCAACGCCCTGTTACGCCCTGCTGTGCTCTACGACACCATGAACTATTATAACTATTACAATATCTTTATTGTGACTATTATTGCCATTGTTCATCATACCCCCAACTGTCGCACTTACGCATTCATGCATGCTCTTGGGGGAATCACTGGAATTGTTGGATCCTTGTAAATTATAGAGTGTGGTCTAGACCTACTCTATCTGTAAAGTGTCCTGTGATAATTCCTGTTATGATTTGACACTATAAATAAAATTGAATTGAATTGAATTACGCTGTGTAGCTCCACAATGCCTGCAACCTTTTTTTTAAAGACACGTGTTGTCTCAGTGTTACTGAATTCTTCATCTAGATTTCATGAAGTCATGAAGAAGAGAGTGCAATAAGTAGTTAAGATAGCGATTGAAGCAGACGGCATTGCAGATGGTCCCAGAACACAGCATGAGTTGAGACAATGCTATTGTTTGAGAACTAAACTCAGGATTTTTAGAAGAAAAGCACCAAATGCTTGCTCTTGTAGGTCTAGACCTACTCTATCTGTAAAGTATCCTGAGATAATTCCTCTTATGATTTGACATTATAAATGAAATTGAACTGAAAATTCAATTGAACATAGACATGGCTAGATATTTCACATGCAAGTGAAACATTAAAGCAAAGTTAAACAAAAATGTTGCCACCCAATTTTAACTCAGCAAAGTGACCTTTAACCAACTTTTTCAACTGAATAAAAAAAATAAAACATTATTTATCCTTAAGAGACATGAGAACATTATTTCCTTTTGCTCTGATCTGGCATAACAAACTCAACCCAAGCTACATGTCAATCCCCAGTTTAATCACAATACAGATAAAGCTCCCCTCTTGCCAAAAATAAAACAGGATGCTATGAGATCGACATCTACTACTTCGTACAACGTCGACAGAAGAGGATTTGTTTTCTTTTCACAGTCATCTCTTTATTAAGCTCCACAACACTGAGGCAATTTCCTTTTTCAATTTCCCCACAAAGCCAATGGATATTTAGAAACCTAAATCATTCCATTTAATTGGAGAAACAGGCAAATGCCACTTAAGTCTGCATTAATGCCTCAAAATATGAAATACACTGAGAGCAATAATACTGTAACAGATACTAGCTGTGTAATGATCGGAAATAACATTGTGCCGGCACACAGCCAAGTCCACAAAGCCAAAAAGGGATAAAGTCTGTCACACTCAAAAACAGACAGCCTGGCTTCAATGTGGAGCTCTACCCAAACCTAAAGTATCAGCACAGCGAGGCTTGTCTTTGTCTGTCAGACAGTAGGTGAGTTTAAACCTCTGGTGCTGTTAAACCTGTACGTTTTCTGCCTTGAGAACAATCAGTAAAAAAACAAAGAAAGATGATGTGACACGGATACCCCTTTTTAGATTTTCTGCAGACATCTCGCACCTCTCATCCGCTAACTCTAACTGACAACACGTGAGTGGAAAAGAGCATGACACGATTGTTGTTGTGTAAAGACACCCAGCCTTGCAGGGAAGCTACATTAGCCATCAAGGACTCCCCAGATTTTCCACTTTGCCACTATGCGTCAACATTCATGTTGGCCCCTTTTCTTAGAGGAGAAGCGAAGGGTGTTGAACAAAAGAAGAAAAAAATCAACACAATCTACCGTATGAAAAGGCACTGCGAGGAATTGTGTCAGCATTCACACAGGGCGACCATAAAACCATCTCACGTTATATTCCATGTTCTAATGTTCACTCTACATAAACAGCTGGTCAAAATGGTGTTTGGTGTTTTTGCCCCCAACGTCATCTTCCAGGCAGCGCTGCCTGGAAGGCACTAGGATTAGGCAATGGTTAGGGTCAGGGTTAAGTGTGTTCGAGTTAGGTGCCTTGAAGTCAACAGTCGCAGCGCTGCCTTGAAGTCGACGTTGGGGGCTTAAAACACCATAGAGCGGTCAAAATAGTCAGTTGAGACAGTTCCTTGTTGGCATCTTTTGTTTTTTCTTCAGCATGAATAAAAAAAAAAAATCCGTTATCTACAACAGAACATTTAATATGAATAATTGGCTTTGAGCTGAGCTCACAGCACTGATTCTGTATCCAGCCATGCAGCTCTAACCGCTCACCATATGTTGTTGGCTTCACAATTAAATCGCTCACTAGCCATTTTTGTGACGTTGGGTTTGGCCATGCAGAGACAGCACTGCTGCTGCCGCCTGCAATATGTGACTACAACGCCTGCCAGGTTCTCCTCTGAGTATATTTCATTACTGGTTATTTAATTTATCCCCTTGTTGTTCGACTGCTGTGCAATCTCTAACAACGCTAAGTTCACACCATGAAAATCTATGCCTAATTGCATTTCCGTAGAGGAGATTCAATCTATTCAAACAACAGGAAATTTAAATCTTTGTGGACAACAAATTTGGGAGTTAAAACCCCACTCCTGAAAATTTAGATTGGTGCTCAGTCCGAGTGAACTTTGTGGCTGTGTGTCAAACAATGATCTGTGGCATCAAATTCCCACAGGTAAGGGATAGGAAGATAAACCACGTGATGTGTGTGCATATTTCGACAGAGTGACAGTGTAAGTGAAGAAATAGAGACAACAAAACGGAACAAATCAGAGAAGCGAAAGAAAAGAAGGACCTAAAGAGAGAGCGAAGGGAGTCAGTGGAGCAAAAGAAAGAACACAAAAGTAAGAACATGAGTGTTGCTCAGGGAAAAGACGAAATAACAGAGATTGAAGAGAAAAAAACTTTAGTGGCCAAAAGTAATGCCTCCTCGGTAGCTTGGAAATACTTTGGCTTTAAGCCAACATACAGTATGTTTCACAGGCTAATGCACTATGCAAAATGTATCGAATGGTGGTTGACCGCACAAGAGGCAATACAACAAACCTATTTTTTTTATATCGAAATTAATATCAATATCGCAAAATCACATTTTGTCAATATCGTGCAACCCTACCCACTTGTCATCAAAACATTCAACAGTGATGAAAGTATGAATGGAAAAGTGTTGATATCAATCAATGTGTCTGCCAACTTGCATAAAATTTGCCAATGGCTTGTTGAACAGAAAATTGTATGAGCCCTAAGTTAGGCATGCACAAATTCAGATCTTAAATGGAAAGTAGCAAATACTCTTCAAAGGCGTAAACCTGAGGAACCACGTCATCAGTCTGTGTAGGACTTGTTAGTATTCACGGACAGCTTTGCGAAACACAATTAAGCTGAGGGTTTTTTCATCAGCTCCTTTTGATCTTCAAACTTTAGACTTTTTTTCCCCAGGATGCTCTGTCGAAATTTAGCATGGAAAAAATATGCAATTGTCCAATGAGCTGAATAAATAAATGATGATTCCAGCTAAAATTCAACCACATCCAACATTAAAATGTTGAATATGCAGATAATATAAGTTAACTATTGGTAGCTGCAACCTTCGGTCACACGGACAGATTATGTACGCACCCGTACTGTGTTTGGTGAAAGTGCTTTTAAAGTTTTTGCTCCATCATCATGGGTGTGAGCTACAAAGTTGCAAACTAGATTATTATTATTAGCATTGACGATTTTAAAAACAGAATTAAGGACTTTCTGACCACTGAATGCACACATCCTGTTCCTGAACTCTGATCAATGATTGTTTGATGTCATTTGTTTGTTTTTATGTTGAAACTTATTATCCTGCTATCTTGCCCGTAACTCCCTTGTAAAAGAGACTCTGAATCTCAATGGGAATATTCCTGCTAAAATGCTGCATAATTTGAGGGAATTATGCGATAATGTGGGTAAACATTATGGGTGGGTAAACACAGCCCGATCGGCCAGCGATTTGATTTTGTCCTGCAGCTCAGGCTGGAAACCTGTACATTTATCTATCCTGCTTCTGTTGAAAATTTGCAGGAACCAATCGCAAACTGGCTTATCCACCTAATGCACTATTGGTGGGTTTAACACGATGACGATAGAGAAGTGACTGCAAGCAGCTTCTTGTTTACATTCAACATGACGGCCACCGAAGTGCAGCAACCCGTTGATGCCGCTGTCGCTACTGTTTTAAAAGATTTCAAAGGCAAGTTTTCTCTGAAAACGGAACAGAAACTTGCCCTGGAACAATTCCTACAAAAGTAGGATGTGTTTGCCTTACTACCAACCGGCTTTTTTCTTTTCTTTTTTTTTTACTACCGACCAGCTTTCGCTCAGCCTCACTCTGCAAAGTACGTCACCCGGATCGTTGGTCTGATTGGTTGAAGGACTATCCAATTGTGTACAGTCATTTGAACTATGCCCGTTGATCACGCCTCTTGTGCAGTAGAAAATACAGAGCAAACTCCCCAGACTAATCTTAAAAGATTGAGCTTGGTCTGGTGATAGCCAGACTAATAATGTTGTTGAATATCGTGATAAATGAACAGATATTAAAGTGTACTCAGTTCTGCATTTCTGCTGCTTTCAGTATTCTGCTAAAATACAACATGAAATGATTTCCTTTCATTTAAACAAATGAAAGGAAATCATTTCTGACATTTTACTGACCAAATTGAACATTGAATTGAATATAAGAGGCACCACTAAAAAGAGAGTTACATTTTAAAGTGCAGTTTTCTACTGATATCTGTGTGTCTTTCGCGATATGTCGCAGCCTTTCGCGATGTGTATACTGCAATAGATAATATCACAATGACGATAAAAAAAAAACTATATATTGTGCAGCCCTAACTCCTAACATACAATTAGTCACATTAGTGGAATAACTTCAAAGATGAAGTTTCCTAAATGTATCTCTCCTCTTGTCCTGTACCTTGCATCACAATTCAACATGCAATACCATGACTTATACAATCACACAGATACATTTTCAGTTTCACAGACACATTTGGATTCAAGGCAGCTTGGCTACAGCTGTGTTGTGAGCAGCTCTAATAAAATACTCAAATCCTGGGCAACTATTGTGCAGAGTTGCACATGTGCTTTATCAAATGCCGATAATCCTAAAACCGAATGGAGCTCGCAGTCATTAAGAAGCAATCATATCCTTGTGCAGCGTATAGATAATGCGTATTATTCCGCACTGGGGCGATCAGCTCTCTATGCACATGATGCAAATCTATTCTGACCCTAACATTTCTGCGGTGAGTTAAAGGTAATGTAATGGAGTGTGCTTAGCAAATCGCCCTATGAAAAGCCTCCAAATGATGACAGCCATGATATGTGTAGCTGCCAGTCAGTGTGTGCAGACCATAGCACGACAGGAACCCTCTTGGGTTGTCCCAGCAGCACTCTGTCCTCTGATTATTACATTATAAGCGTTTTACTACCTTTACTGGAGCAAGACAAAGACTGCTGTGTCAATCTTGAGCGACCTTGAGGGGGGCATAATTGTATCCACAGCCCACATCTTAATTAAATTCACAATTCTTGATTAAGTGGAGTGCATAAAAGACACACACATGGCTTAACAAGTTTAATCATCGACCTAGTACTACATTACAAATGCTGTGGTCATTATTATGAATTAATTAAATCTCTTGGCTGGAGTAACATCGATAGTGGAAAAGCCCGGGGAAGCATTAGTCTAAGCAGTGCTGGGATGAGTACATGGCTTCAGACTGTTACTGTGTCAGTAATTGCTATAGTGTTCATCCTCGTTTTGCTCTCCTCTGAGCCTGCTTAGCTGTGACATTAGGCTATATCTGCTATAAAAAGTAGGCTAAGAGCAAGCATATAAGTCTTTGTATTTTAAAGTGATACAACAGGGGAGACATGTAACCTCCCTTAACGGGAGATGATAGTGTGTGTTGATAAGGCTGTATTATATATCATGAACACAGGCATCTTCATGGAGGCTCGGATTTGTAACGACCAGCTCTCCGCCAGAGATGAACAAGCGTTACAAATGACAAAAATAAAAGGTGTCCTTCACTCACAATAAGCAACAGAAAATGTCACTCTGGAAACGCATTTTGATCAATAAAGCTGTATTCGTCTCAGCCTATACGAGACTATTGTCACTTTAAACAATTGACAAAGTTTTTGTTTTGTTTTTTAACGCGGCTGAGTTGAATCACGCGCGCACACCCGCTCCAAGCCACGCACGCACGCACACTCGTTCCCTGACTTTGACTCACCTGCGTTTCTGAGCTTCTTGTTCCGATACACGGAGAAGATGACCAAGAGATTGCCCAGGATGTCCACAACGATGGTGAAGATGAGAAAGCAGCCCAAAGTTGTGGTAACCCACGGCGGACGGTCGCTGAGGTCTGGCGAGGAGCTGTTCAGGTGGGACCCATTTATAACCATTGTATAGGCTACGGTCGCTGAACTTTCTCAACTGGCCCAAATTACACGTGTCGTGATTCCCCGTGTGTCCTATAGTCTGGATTTCAAAGACGCCGGTGGTGAGATACTATAGCCTCCCTTGGCTTTCATCTTCATCCTCTCCACGCGCGCTTCTCCTCCTTTTTATCTCCAACCCGCGTGGACTTAACTCCAGCCTTTACCTAGCTGCCGTGGACTGGTCGCCTCGGTGTCACTTCTGCGCCTGTGTGCCATTCACTTTGTCCGCACGCATGTGTGACATAAAGCTGTAACTTCAAACCTTCCCAGCATGTGATCAAACAGCCCGGAGAGGAGCGTTTTTTATTTTGAGGGAGAAATGCTGTCGCCTGGTGGCAGAAAGGTGGAACGTTACAGCAACTTAACGGCTCGGAGAAGGGACCTACTTTCTTTTCATTTACCGGAGTCGTCTTCATTCATAGCTCTGCGGTCGCTCGCTTTGCTTTAAATCCGCAGCCCATTCACCACCATTCGGAAGAATCATTCATGTTTTATCTGTTTCAGGAAAACGCCGTCATACTTCCTGCGCCTATAAGACAATACGGAGTTTAATTTGTAACCTACATGAATGCATGCTTAAGCATGCTGGTGACTGAAGGGGATTTCAATTTCCCAGATTGCCAATAGTACATTTTAAATAATAATAATAATAATAATAATAATAATAATAATAATAATAATAATAATAATACGTTCATTGAATGTAGCACCTTTTACAAAACAAAGTTACAAAGTGCTTCAAAAGACAAAAAATGTTAGAAATAAGACAAAAAAACAGGAAATAACAGAAAAAGCAATAAAAAAAGAATAGAATAATAGAAATAAAATAAAAACAGTAAAATAAAACATAAGACAAAGGCCAGTTTAAATAGGTGAGTCTTCAGCTGCTTTTCAAAAGCGTCAACAGAGAACACAGAACTTATGAGAATAGGAAACGTGTTCCACAGTGTCACAGCCACCACTTTAAAGGCACCGTCACCTTTTGTACTGTAGATATAATGTAACACTGAATTTATTCTGTTACACATAGGCATATATTACTTCATTGAAACCTTTGACCCTCCCACAATACACACTTATAATCACTGGCATACTAATCAATTAGTTTTGTTTGAGCATCCCTTTGAATAAGTTTTTATACAAAGAATGGCCATAATGCTACTGTTAGTTATTGATGTTCACAATAAATGGGTCACCCACCCTCACCCACACACACTTATGCAGCCTATTCATGAGCTGTCTCAGAAACAGACAGTTTGTCATAATACAATGTGGAAACTCTCATCTAAGGGTTTATTTTTACCTACTAATTTGAGGGTATAGTGCAAAAAATAGCTTGTTTGTGACTGTAGACTGATCTATTCATTCATCCATCCATCTATATATCTGTCTAGCCTATGTGACAGAGCCTCAGCTCACTACCCCTGTCATCAAGTCCTCCAAATTAATCCCCGTTATTATATGTACTATGGTATACAGCAGTGCTTCTCACCTTTTTGGCTCGTCACTTCTTGAAAATTAAGCAATGTATACTTGCAAAACATCTACTAGTACTATCCTAGTACCCCTAAAAAGCAAAGATTAGGGAAACATCTGAAAAAATAAATCTAATTTTGTGTGGCAATTGTTTTTCTGCTTTCCTATCCTGTCATTTGTCTCGATATACAGTGTTGTCTCTTCACTCGTCCCTGGTTGATTTCTGCTTGACTTTAATCACATACTTGTGTATTTAGTAAAAACGTGATGCAAACCTTGTTTTAAACAGTTCAATTAATTAGCTAATTAATTAATTAACTAACTAGTAAATTTCTAGTGCAAATTTTGCATTAGCAAGTTGCGTTTTAAGAGGCTCTTTTTTCCGTTAAGTTTGTGGCTCTCTGCTAGACGGCGCTCACAGCGTAGAGCTACGTGATGCATGCCACTGTATGGATGAGGACTGGCGCGTTAAATATCGGCCATAATATCGGCGTATGCCAGGCAGACACGCAACGGACAACCTCGCAGGTGGATGCAGTGGAGACAGGCTCGGACAGCTGTGGACAGCTTGCATCATAAAGTTGACAGCTAATTCTTCCAGACACCATGAGGACATTTGTTTATATAGTTAGGCCTGTAACAATTATTACATAATTGTCTAATTGTCAATTCTCTTACATAATTGCAGTTTTCATTTGTAACCACAATCAATGTCTAAAATTAGCTCAGGTCTTAAGGTAATTATTGATTTTGTTTAGATATGCCAAATTGTAATTATATGAGTGATTATTGGTCGGACTATATGTTTTTTATTATTATTTCAATTGTTAGTTGTTGGCACTTGACCCTATACACGTTCATAGCAACAAAAATGACAAGGGGGGATACAGTTAGAAAATATGTTTTATGATAATAAAGAGGCGTTTACTTTATAGGCTGTGTATTTGTGTGTGTGTGTGTGTGTGTGTGTGTGTGTGTGTGTGTGTGTGTCACATAACAGTTACAGTATATAACCAAAATACGTATCCTGGGACTTATTCAAAACTTTAATATGTTCAAAAAAGTAATACATAATCAAACCCTGACTTTGCTTTTTATTCTCTCATCTTTCATCCCTTTCTGTGGCTCACAACATTATTGTGTTACTACTCAACAACATCCCAAAAGTATTAGCCATAATAATCCTGAGCTGCCTTCTAACTTCCTTTATCCTCCATCCCATTGCCTTGTATCATATCATTTTAAAGTACAAAGAGCTCATCATTATTATTATTATTATTATTATTATAGAGCTCATTAAAATGTTTGTGAATTGCATTCATGCAAAATATGATCATTATCTCTCCCTGTCCGTCTCTCTATATTACATATGCAGTCAGAACTGCTCTGCTAGCAGACATTGTTCAGCACACGCTGTAATCTTTAGTGCATTCAAAAAACACATTACAGAAAGCCCTCCTGAATATCAAAAGAAAGTTGAGGGAGGAAAAAAAAAAAAAAGGACAGATTTTGAATAATTATAGCATTTTGTGAGACAATACAGCAGACATATTGTAAGAAAGTAAATGAAGACTGGTAGAGAAAAGACAGGAGAAAAGGAAAGGCTGAATCTCTGTGTAATTTGCTTATGTTCAATCATTTCCATTTTGCCTAATGATAAAACTAACTTTAGTAGCATCAGCATAACTAGTGGAACATTTTCCATTCATCAGAGCTGCAATTTGCCTGCAATTCAACATTTACAGATCATGGAAAAAGTGGTGCCCTTTCTTTTACTGGAAATTAACTGGGTATACATACTTTATGGCTTACATGATTACCGGTTCATTGCAGCAATTAAACCCAATTACATCCATTGCAAGTCAGGGATTGTAGGAGTCTTTGTCCACCCTTGAGTCATGAATACTGTAGAGAAAGACTCTTATTATTTAAAATTACCAAAGTTACAGTCTTGTCAAAACAGACATCTTACAGGTTTTTTTTTTAAATCTTTTTTTTTTTATTATTATTTTTTACATTTCTCAAAAGAGAAACCCTTTTTTGGTCCTATTTGTGGAAAGAGCTTCGAAGTGTCAGGCCTCTGGGTGGGCCGTTCCCATGACAGCAGTTAACTAATATTTTAGTAGGGGTGTGCAAAAAAAAATCAGAAGAAGAACGAGTGCAGCGGAAGTAGTTTAGTCGGCGCAAACAATGACAAACCTCAGAAAGAATTATTCAGCCTGCTCTATCACATAGATGTATTAAGAGAACGCTCCATCCTCATTGAAGGCGAGAGTTTGGACACAATTCGGCTTTTATAACCTTGAGGGGAAGACGGAACTTGATAGGAATCATGCTATATGCAGGCTTTGCAAAGTGAAAGTTAAGTATTTTGGAAACACCACAAACTTGAGAACTCACATGGTACAGCATCACCCAGAGATTAACATTAAAGACGTGGACGAACAACAACCTAAAGTACCTCCTCCTAACGTGCCAGTCAACCAACGCACTCTTTCAATGCTCTAAACTCCCACCGTTGTGTCAGAGAGAGTGTTCTCAACTGCCGGAGACATCGTAACTGCACAGCCGAGCATGCTCACTCCAAAACACGTAACGCTAGACCAGCTTCTGTTTCTGCAAAAGAATGTACAGATTCCAGCCAGTGGTGGACTATGAACTGGTTACACACACACACACACACACACACACACACACACACACACACACATACACCTAAATGTGTATCCATTATGTCATTCTGACACATCACAAAAGTTCTGTTGAAAGGGCCTAATTTTAGGAAGTTCAATGTGCCCAGTCGAGTTCACATTTCAACAGTCAACCTGGTAGCTGAAGTACTCCTTAAACCACATTTAGCAGTATGTTTTGTTTGATCTGAGTACAGCACTTTAAAGCTAAATGTAAAAGCTCTTTTTATTTAACAGTTTTATACTTGAATTAAATGTATTTGAAAGCTGGCCAAAGCTTGGCAGTTTTTAGTTGCAAAAGTTATTATTTTTGTATGAAGACATAAAGTAATGTCAAACTACATTTAATTTGTTGTGTTTCTTTTCTTTTAAATTGTATGTCTACTGCAATCACATGGGAAAAGTAACTACATTTACATACTGTGAATCGTTTTTTGAATCGAGAATCGTTTTTGAATCGAAAATCGATATGGAATCGAATCTTGAACCTAAAAATCAGAATTGAATCGTGACATTTTCTGAATCGTACACCTCTATATTTTAGGGACAGCATTGCTAGGAGACGCTACCCCGTGCTGACAGCTCACAACCTGCAACCAATAGTGACTGGAGCACATCGTAGCCCTGTAGCCTACGAACGTTGATACAAAACATTTTTTCCTCTCGTACTGTTAGCGATTTGAGACGTCCATCCATCCATCTTCGTCCGCTTATCCGGTATCGGTTCGCGGGGGTAGCAGCTCCAGCAGGGGACCCCAAACTTCCCTTTCCCGAGCCACATTAACCAGCTCCGACTGGGGGATCCCGAGGCGTTCCCAGGCCAGGTTGAAGATATAATCCCTCCACCTAGTCCTGGGTCTTCCCCGGGGCCTCCTCCCAGCTGGACGTGCCTGGAACACCTCCCTAGGGAGGCGCCCAGGGGGCATCCTTACCAGATGCCCGAACCACCTCAACTGGCTCCTTTCGACGCGAAGGAGCAGCGGCTCTACTCCGAGCTCCTCACGGATAACTGAGCTTCTCACCCTATCTCTAAGGGAGACGCCAGCCACCCTCCTGAGGAAACCCATTTCGGCCGCTTGTACCCTGGATCTTGTTCTTTCGGTCATGACCCAGCCTTCATGACCATAGGTGAGGGTAGGAACAAAAACTGACCGGTAGATTGAGAGCTTTGCCTTCTGGCTCAGCTCTCTTTTCGTCACAACGGTGCGGTAAATTGAATGTAATACCGCACCCGCTGTGCCGATTCTCCGACCAATCTCCCGCTCCATTGTCCGATCACTCACGAACAAGACCCCAAGGTACTTGAACTCCTTCACTTGGGGTAAGGACTCATTCCCTACCTGGAGAAGGCACTCTGTCGGTTTCCTGCTGAGAACCATGGCCTCCGATTTAGAGGTGCTGATCCTCATCCCAGCCGCTTCACACTCGGCTGCGAACCGATCCAGTGAGTGCTGAAGGTCACAGGCCGATGATGCCATCAGGACCACAT
This sequence comes from Sander vitreus, assembly GCF_031162955.1. NCBI lineage: Eukaryota > Metazoa > Chordata > Actinopteri > Perciformes > Percidae > Sander > Sander vitreus. Next base: position 27,094,133 of record NC_135856.1, on the reverse strand, counting down.
CATCTGCAAAAAGCAGCAATGAGATCCCCAGCCCACCGAACTGCAACCCCTCTCCACCCCGACTACGCCTCGATATCCTGTCCATAAATACTACAAACAGGATTGGTGACAAAGCGCAGCCCTGGCGATTTGAGACGTCTGTTCCTTTTAAAAGGAACAGACGACTAAAAGCTATGAGTAGCAAGCTTTTATTGATGTTGTTTAACCCCTGCCGAGCCACTCATACAGTTCTAGCAAACTCAGGGCACTCTAAGGCAGATGTGACGCATTATGCCCCACAAAATTTGCTGTGTCAATCAAGCAGGCACAGCAGGCTGGAGTCGCAAGTTGCATGTCATTTTTGTGAGTGTCTGCAAGCTGCGCCTCTCTCCTCATTGCATGTGCATTTAAGGGAGGCTTGAACAAATGAGAGGAGAACTGTTAGGCTGATTATGTAGTCCGCTGGTTTATTAAGGGTCAGGCTATTTGCGGCTGTCAGTTTTTTACGCAAGGGGATATGGTGCTGTCGCTCAGCCTTTGCAGCCAATGTCTTTCAGTAGCCACTCATGGTATTGCAATGAAAATCCCCCCTGGGGCCCAAGCATGTTTCCCATTGGCCATCATTGTAAAAGAGACATCTGTAAAGCTGTAAAACTGACAGGACACCTCGAACTGCAAATAAGGTAGACTATGACCTTTTCTATTCTGAATTTGAAATCCATGGACTTCTTATATTTGAAACCTTCCTAAACCTTCCCTGAACCAAGAAAAGCGATTTAAAAAACCTGTGACGTCAGCACAATGTAAAGTCTATGGGGTGAGCGGGAACTGCAGGAGAAACACTACTGCACATATTCATTAGGCCACATATCACAGAAGTAAACCCGGACCTGGAAGCTGAGAAACTTTTTTGCTCTATGTGCCAATCAAGCAATTGTTATTGAACTGAATAGGCACCATTTTGGTAGTGATTTGGTATCACTATCCAATTATTATAATGCATCCATGGGTTTAAAAGGGGAAAATAGAATTTGAACTTCACCATCAATCAGCTGTTAAATCTAGCTAGTGTTCGCTGATTTTTTTTCATTGGCCCTGGTTCATCACAAACTGTAATTAGTGCCCGCCTCTGAATAACGGCAGACATAAATATGGTGAGTTCAATATCCTCGTGAAACAAATGAGGATGATAGACGAAGAGAAGCACTTTGAATACTTCAGAATGTCTGCACAATGATTCGATGACCTTCTTCATCGGATCAAGCCTTTCATTCACCATAAAAGAACTCATCTTAACCCAGTAAGTTTACAAGAGAGACTTGCAGTCACTCTGAGAGTCCTGGCATCCGGTACCAGTCAGAATGCAGTTGCTATTGGCGCGCTTGCTCGGAAAGCTTGCCCTCGAACTCGTCCATGCTTCCTGTTTCCGTGCGCCGCTGAAAAAAATAGAGTGGTGCGCGACCTCCACTCTAAATCTAATTAAATTAGATTTAAATCCTGGCGCGCCAGCGAGATCTACGTCATTTTGCATCTGAGAGGGAAAGAGACATATCGGCAGGGGATACTATGTTTTGTTTTAACTCTCATGCTTTTAGGAAAGCACACTACCGCTACAAGGGTTTCCATTTACGAAAATGCTCTTAAAAAGTAAACAGCATGACGCTCCGGCACAGGACGCACCTACAGTATGAACGCTTGCTTAATGCCACATTGTCATTTTCTTCTTTGGCCTTTAGAAAAACATGAGAGGTAAAAGATGACACAGATGCTTTTTTTTTTGTTTTTTTATGCCAGTTGAGCACCTTTGAATTTAAAGTGAATTGATCTGAAGGAGCAGGAAAAAAAAGAGTAATGTACCCCCAAAGAAGCTTCTTCACTTTATTGGCTGACAGAGAGAGGTGGAGGAAGAGATGCACACGACTGTATGGTTCCATCACGCCAAACAAAGAAACTGGTTCAAGAGAGCCGTTACGAGTTTTGTGGGAGAAGAAGGGGATGAAAAGGAGGGGTGACAGTGGCAAAAGGAAAGTCGCTGTGTGTGGGAGGAGGGAAAAGGCAGATGCACCTGTGATGAGGACAGGAGGGTGCCGACAGGACCCTCCCTACACACACGCACGCGCACACACACACACACACACTCCTGCCAGCGTCTCTCATTTGAAAGAGCTGTCAGCAAAATGAAGGAGAGGAGACAGAAGTAATGTAATGAGTGCGGTCCCGACACAGCCCCGGCATGTCTCTGCCGCTTCACTGATCATCACTACATCCCATAGAGAAACAAGAGTGTTTGCTTTTATCTGCCGCTGCTTCCTCCTCCTCCTCCTCCTCCTCCGCTCGGCCAGTTGCCGTGACAACAGCTGAGCTCCACCCATGAAAGAGATGTGTATGCTGGTAGAGGATTATTGAGGTCAGTGGTCTCTTGTGTGTGTGCGTCTCTCACTCTAACGCGCGCACACACACACACACACACACACACACACACATTTTCTCAGAGCACATGATTGTGCAAAACACATAATACTGTAACTGGTTTACTTTAGCATAAATAGAGGGAGACAATTAGTTTTTTGGGGGTTTTTTGTTATTGATTTAATAACAACAAAAAAACAGTCCAGTGGATAGACTTTCCCCCTTATGTATTGATACTATTTAATTTAATAGATTCTCTCCCCCTGAGGAGTTAAACTGAATAATTCATTGTCCACTGATTGAAGTCACGTGCTTTATGTTTTATGGGTTCCTATTTATATTGTGTTTGGGATTGTTATTTAAAAACCAGTATTGGGTTTCTCAGCTCCTTTTAAAAAGGCTCCTCCCGTGATTTACTATTAAACTTCCATAAAGTTGGGGGACTTGCAAGAGACATAATAAACCATGAAGGGTCAAGATAGAAGCAGCAGGGCCTGAGATTTTGGCTTTTAGTCGCTACAATTGGCCAAAACTCCATTAATACTAAATCCTACATATCAGATAATCAGATAATTTAATTACACATGCTGTCCTGTGAAAACCATGTAAAAAAAACCTCATTCAAAATAACCAGCTTTGTGTTCAGCTCTGTGTCGATGCATTTTCAAGGGTTTACATTTTACATTTTGTTCTATCAACCCATACAAACACATTTGGTTGGACAGCAACTATGCATGACATCATTACCCAGAGAGATGCATATCAATAAAATATTAAAAGTTTCAAAGCATTTTCACAAAATTAAGTCATACAATTGTCATCATCACTGTATGTACACACTGCCACCGACTTGAGCTGCAAAGAAGCTCTGGCCGCCCGGTCAAGGACGGTCAAAAAGTACGGGGAAGCTGTTTGACGCTTTGGCCGCTCTGACGTGGCAGCATTCTATGTTCGATCATGGAAAAAGCACAAGCAGCCACTGCACGGCCAATACATTGACACTAGAAAGCTTTTATAAATTACATATATAATGACAGAATTTGTATTGGTTGTTGGTCGCAGCGGTGTCTGTTAGCAGTTAGCTCGCTCGTTAGCCGCTGAACCGCAGCAGCATGCAGGCAGAGCGAGCAGCCGCCAGCTGTTGATCCGTGCAGGACTTCACTGTGAGCGGGCTGTTTAGAGACGATGTGACCGGCATGTAACGTTAACTGGTCCGTATACGCAAACAACGTCATATCATAAATGATAGGGAACCCAGCAACGGCAATGATGAATTTTTCCTCCATTTTCTCGGAACTAATGTTTTTGTAGGAACGAAAGTTGACATCGTATGTTTCTCCGGAATCAGCCAGCGCGAAGGACGTCTATATTCGATTGGTTGCTGGTTGTGTTTTTTTGTTTTTTAATAAATCTTTATTAAATCTTTACGATACAAACAGTAAAAGCAAGCAAACAGAGTCATTAATACAGAAAAAAACATATGTCAAGAACAGAGCCAGGGGGAGTTTCAAATATATACATTAAAAATAGAGCATAACTGAATGGTTTTAGCAGCTTTCTTATTTTTTGAATCATAGATGGTTTTGATGTACTGTTACGTTTCCTTACCAAAAGCAATAAAAGAAGGTTTAGAGTTACTAAATTTGGCTTTGTGAAGATGATATTTCCCTAAAATGATCAATAAATTAATTAGGTATATTTCTTTCTGTTTTTTACTTTTGTTGTCATGGAAACCAAACAGTACATCTTTCCACAACAAAGAAAAATCAAGAAAGTGGTGGTGTAGGGACATTGCCAGAACAGGTGCACCATTGTTTCTGGACATATTCCACAAAAAGAACAGTTAACACATATGTCAAGCTTAAACCTAAGGAGATATTGCTTAGCAGGATAATACCTATGTATGATTTTGAAAGAGACTTCTGTTACTTTATTCATAAGGAGGTATTTGTAAGGAAGGTTCCATATATTCCCCCAATTCAGGTTGTCAACAAAGTTAGACCAATAGGGAACAACATTAGGGGTGCTGGTGACATCTCTCTGGAATAAAGAGCGAATGTTACGATTATTATTCCTCGTTGTGGTAGCGAAAAATATATTACCAACTGAGGTCAACTTAGGGTCCAAAGCTGGTAGGCAATCTGGTTTTCCAGTCCCTTTTAAGAGAGTTAAAACACCAGATGGGATGGCATCCATAACAATTGCAAACTCTCTTGGGGTGATTGGAATGCCAAAAGTGTGAAGGAATTCAGAATAATCCAGCAACGATCCATTATCATTTAGTAGTTAGTTTAGGATACTAGAATTATGTTATTATTGAACCAAGTTTTATAAAATAAAGATTTATTCTTGAATTTAATAAACTGATTATTCCAGATGAAGCACCTATGTGGGGAGAAATTATGTTTGTAGATTAACGACCATGCTAAGAGCATTTGTTTGTGGAATTTAGATAAAATTATGGGAATTTTTTCTATTTTATAATCACACAAAAGTAAATATTCTAGACCACCAATCTTAGAGAAAATATAGTTAGGTATAAAATTCCATGTAGATGTGGGATTATTTAGAAAATGCTTTATCCAATTTATTTTAAAAGTATTATTAAGGGTTGTAAAAACAAGAAAATTTAGACCACCACGTTCAAAGGTGTTCATAATAAAAGATTTTTTCACATAATGCATCTTGTTTTTCCAAATAAAATTGAAAAGTCGATTGGTTGCTGGTGTTTGCCGCTGCTTGCCGCTGAACCGCGTCATAGCTCATTACCATAAAGTTGACCTACTTTCAACTTTCTGATTGACGCCCTGGTCGCTCAAAACGCTGCAGATTAGATTAGCTTCCATTGAAAATGAATGACTTCCGCTATCTTTAGAAGCTCAAGTCGGCGGCGGTGTGTACGTATAGTCAGTAGTAATAGTAGTTTTATGTAGCAGGCTATAGAACACTGAAAAACTTGAATATGAAAAAAAGTAAATCAAGTTTAAAAAGGAAACGTGTAATAATTGAGATATTGCAACTAGAACAAGTTAACAAGATATCACTATGGCAGTATCATCGGGGTTATTTTCTCAGACTTAACAAAACTCTAAGCCACAGAAGACAGTACTCCTCATGATGTGTAAACGGATCTTCATGTCAACAAGTGCCCTTTTAATAAACTCCACTTTTTGCACAGCTGTTTTTTTAAAAGTGTGTCCACATTCATTCTAATAATACCATTAGTGCTACATTTCACCTGGGAAATTATTCTAACAACACACAACACAGCACTGCTAAACGGGTTCCTCCACAATGAAACATGTCTTCAAGATATGTGATGCAGCTCAAATTGACATGACAGGAATCTTCCCCTGAGGTTTTCTGCCGGCTGCTTCTATTGTGACCAGGCTAACAAGGTCAACAAGAGGGTGTTTTCCTGCAGCAGCTCTCCGTTTGTCCCCGTCTGCATTGTCTATGGAGAATAATGTCGGGGCAGACAGCTGTGGTGGGTCAATGCTAATATCACCTCACCATCAAGTATTTTAGTATAGATTGGACATTTCTGGGTCGGTATAATTGTCATGAATGACTAGGCACATTATTGTTCTTCTTCAGTCAGACAGTCGGTTCTGTATAGACATGTTTAAACAACACGTTTTTTGTTAATCACCCTCTGGGTTTCTCTCAGACACTTCTGTTTGATTTGACTTGATTTTTGAGGTATTTAATATTTGCACTTTGTCCGAGGAACCTCAGCTCGCATTTATAAATAGTCCTGTGCTAACATTCTGCGCAAACAGAAAATTATAGCTTGAGGTATGATTGATGAAAGACTAATCGTACGTGAATGGCATACATGTATAAAGTATATGGACCTATTATTTAAATTTTTTTTTAAATGGCTTTTTGGCTTTAAAGGGCAGAGAAGAGTTTCATCACTTACTGGTAGACAGAGCAGTGTGAGGGAAATAATGAATATTTTAAGTTTACATTGTGCAGGTTTTCATACCAACTGATCCATGAATTGGCTTATTGGGTTGATCTGTGTTCCTTCATTCATCCAGAAGGAGCCACTGAGTGAAATCATTTGATGAGACTCCAGGTTGCTCTGCTGTTTTTGGAACTCAGAACCATCCTGTCCTCCTCCGGCTTTTATGAGTTGCCATATGCAGCCATCTTGTGGTTTTCATACAGTATTACAGACTCGCAGCCTCCCAAGTGAAAGCTAATAACTCCATCCCCTGAAGCGGAACACCTCCTTTCCCACAGTACTGCATTCCTGATTATGAATAATGCATTAACAGGTCTAAAGATCTTAATTTATTTAAAGGGGAAAACATCTGGTGCCATATCCAGAGTTAATTGGATCCACCAAGCATGAGATTAAGCAGCACGAGTGGCTGCAAAGTGATTTCGAATACAACCACTGCTAGAGTTTGGGATGTACTGTATGTTATTCTTCACATTATACCTCTCAGACTGTGGAGAAGTTTCATTCCACATGTGAAACCTGAGCGCCGTTCCTAAAAATGCTTTTTAATTCTGCAAGCCAACTGAGAAAGAATTGTCCATTTCCTCTAATCGGTCTTAGCAACAGCCTCCTTTTGGGGTGACAAATGAATTGACAGACCCAAGAGCTAATTGTTTTTAAACCAAGGAATGTCATTGCCACTCCGATGCCGTGTTGTCATGTCGTGCATGACAACACGGCATCGGAGTGGCAATGCTTACTGTATGGGAAAGCAGTTCAAGAATTACTGAGCACATTTTCTGTGTAAACCTAAGTGATGCTTTTCTTATAACTTACACTCAATGAAACTTTACCTAATTAAATATACTGGAGGGTAAATGTGCAACCAGGATGTCTAATCCTAACCCCTAACCCCTAACCCAAAAGATGCAAGGGCTCTGCTTTTAAAACTTAACAAAAAGAAACAAGCTTGTTTTTTAGTTGGGTCAAAATGAACGCATTGGGGGCTGGTTTAGTTTGGTGAGAAATGAGGAAGCCAGACGAATTAAACAGCATGACCTTTCAACTTGGTTCCACCTTCTAACGAGGCATGCTTTATGAAGGATTTATGTAACCCTAAGCTTATTATAACATGAGTAAGTCAGTAATCCATCAAGCGTGCTGTTAAAGTCACTACTGTATGTTTGCAATTTAAAAATGTCTAACTCTGATGTCCCCCAGTGGCGCTAACACAAAAGACAGCAGGACCACTATTTTCATCACGTGACTGTAGTACAATCACAGAGTGTGTTCAGTTCATTGGAGAGACCTTCCTGACAAGAAAATGTATAAATGCATTTGTCACAACCTGGCAATCCAAAAGTTGGACTCACAAATGTTTAATTCGAGCATAATTTAAGCAGTTAAATGTTTCATTTCCGTGATTGTTCAACGTACACATGTTCCACCAAAACAAGTTCCTCCTTAGCCCCGCACAAGACGATTGTGATTGGTTTAAAGAAATGACAATAACCGAGAGCACGTTTTTCTTCCATCCCGGAATGCTGTGTGGACTAGCCAGACCCTCCTGTGTAGCGCTGTGGAGGAAGGTCTGGCAATGCGAGACTACTATAACATTAACTCATCTTAGTCCACACGATCTGACAGTATTATACAGTGATTCAGGAAGTATTCAGGCCTCTTCGTTCATTTCATATTTTGTTATGTTGCAGCCTTATGCTGAAATCATTAAAATATTCCCCCCCCCCCATAAAGGTGAGGTGTGTGCCTTTCCAATGTCCATGTCATGTCCAATCAATTGAATTTACCACAGGTGGACTTCAATCAAGGTGTAGAAACATCTCAAAGATGATCAAGAGAAATGGGAGGCACCTGGGCTACACCTCATGTCAAAGCAAAGGGTCTGAATACTTGTTATTTTGATATTTTAGGTTTCTCTTTTTAATACATGTGGTGGCTGTCAATGTGATGTTTCCGTTTGCATTCAATTGCAAAAATGTCTAAAATCCTGTTTTTGCTTTGTCATTATGGGGAATTGAGTGACTATAGACTGAATTAATTAAAGCTATTTTAGCATAAGGCTGCAACATGACAAAAAGTGAAGGATTCTCAATACTTTCTGAATGTCCTGTATACACTCTGGATCAGCTTGTTCCAAGGCTTTATTAAAGCTTAATGATGTTAACACTGAGTGAAATATTCAAAACCAAGACTCCATGTATTTTATTGCTGCAGCATTCCATCAAACTGAAATATTCTAGCTGTCTTGTGTACTATTTTATTCACATTGCCCTAACATTCAGCCTGACATATGTGGTATGTGTGACAACTTTGAGATCTCTACAAGAATTCAAAATAAACTTTTGAGTGTTGTATCTTTGGCTGCATGCCATGAGTTTCTAATGACAGTTGGCCACTGCTTGTTAAATGCTCTGATAAATATAATGATGTCACTGTATATATACGATTTAAAACAAAATTTCATTTGTCACATATATTGCAATGGATTGTAGGGCTGCAACTAAAAATAATTTCCATTGCTGATTACCCTGCCAATAATCTTTTCAAATAGTGGATTAATCATTTTGTTTAAAAATATTACAGCATTTTAAAGAACTAAAATAAAAAGTGACCCGTTTGTATTACTATTCCAGCCATCCAAACAAATGAATTGTACCCAGATTACTGCTACTACTGAACAACTTCTATTCATGAATACAGTTTGTAAATAATTGCACACAGACAGCAGAGATATTTTTTAGGAATAATTTATTGCCAGTAGGAAAGCGTGAGCTTGTGGCAGTATTCAATAAAAACCTTAACAAGACCATAGCATTGCTCACACACACATAGACACCTGAAAAAGTCACGTGTCCATGGATAACTCTGCACTATAAATATATTGGGTCCCATTTTCTTGGTGGAAAAATAAAGAGGTTCCAAAGTCAAAATTTACAAACAAACAAATTAAAAAAAACCAACAAGAATATGCAGTCGTTCATTGAAGACCCTTTTTGAAATGAGCAGGAGACAATAAACTTTACGAGTACACAGTTCGGAAAAGCCACGCTCTTTTCTTCTCACTCTTTTTCTAACGTTTCCTCTTTTTTTTTGCGAATGTAAGCACAGTAAGGCTGATAATGTCACACCATTTAACTCTTTTTGAAAATAAAAGCATAGAATATCTACAAAACCTAGTAAACTTTGAAATCAAAACTGTACATTTAAATTTACATTGAAAATGAGGACTTGTATAAAAAACATTTTGCTTGGTTGTATTTATAGAAACAGAGATATTCTTTTTTTTTTTTTTCTCACGATGCTTTTCCTGTTCTACATTGACGTTGTCCCTTCGGACAATCCACTTCCTGTGTATGATGACAGACAATTAAAGCAATGGCAACGCCAACTCAAAGGGGCAGAAGTTGGACTGAGCAGATGTTAAGATGCTACAGTCTCTCCTATAGCTTCATGAGATCTTCACAACCAGTCTCAACAACCCCCGTGTTTAGACCCAATTCATTGTGTGTGTGTGTGTGTGTGAATGTATATGTATGTGTGTGTGTGTGTGTGTGTGTGTGTGTGTGTGTGTGTGTGTGTGTGTGTGTGTGTTGTGTTTCTGTGTACGCATACTGTGCATGTTTTAGTGTGGGTTGTGTGTGAGGGGTTAACATAAGGTGTAGCTGTGGGTTCAGGCACTTTTGTTTGGATCCAGTGTCAGACTTCAGTGTGCTGTTGGGAGTCCAGCGCCGGGATGGACAGCCGCTCAAAGTGGCCCTCGTCGCCGCTCTCGTAGTCGCTTATCATCGCCTCGGACTCCTCGCAGCACGCCGACATGTCCGAGCAGGAGGCTGTGGACATGTACAGAGACATGGACATGTTGTCCAAAGCTGAGGAGTCAAAGTCCCGACTACAACCTAAAGGGTATCCCCCTCTGTAGCCACCGGTGCCCATGGTGGAAGCCGGGGTGGTGGTGCCTGAGGTGGAAGTGGCACCTTGGCCCTCGGTGTCGCCGCCGTCGCCTGGGTAGGAGTGCTGTGGCAGGTACTGGTTAAGGCTGTAGAGCTGGGGCAGGGCCGGGCGCTGGCGGACCCCGGCCGGGCCGCCCGGACCGGTCCCAGACGGGTCAAAATCTCTGCCCATGGGCCGCAGCGTGTCACAGCGGTCGCCGTACTCTGGCAACGGTGGTGGCGGCAGGTCGTCGTTTGCAGGGAAGCCCTCCGGCGGCGGAGGGAAGTCGCTCTCAATGTCGAAGCCGCCGGGATAGTAGTCGGTGTCGATGGCACTCGGGTCGCTGTACAGAGGGGCGGGCGACTCCACAACCTCATACTGTGGAAACTCCTGGATTCCAGGAAGTTGAACACTTGGCATCCAATCAGATGTGTCCCAGTGATATCCTGTTGGAGAAGGGAAAGCCCAAAGCACAAACACACACATTAGTATTCCGCACCAAAGCTCACATACAGTACAATTAACGTTCACCAAACGACATCATGTTAATGTTAAAAACCCACACCATGCAACAGTAGCACAATACGTCACACAAACACAATGAGTTTTGCATTAATAAACACTTCACACCACTTTGTGAGAGTTACTATTTAACACACTGCAGACACATTCGCAGACTTAAAGACACAGTGACATAAAAAAAAACAAGTTATCAAGATCTGTTCTGTCTCCCTGTTATTTGTTCAGTTACATCTTGTTATCGTCCAAAGATATGTGTAGACAAAACATTTGCGTTGAGTATTTTCATAGTAAAATCCTTAGTCTATAGGTTTAATTTGAACCCCTAGTAATTATACCACACATTCTCTTTCACATGGTTATATGCCCAATTATTCAAGCTAAAGACGCACTTATTGTTGTGACTTAAAGGTCAAATCCAGCGCAAAATGAACCTAACATGTAAACCGAAGCATTGAGAACTTTGTAAGTGTACAGACAGTTTATTAAAAAGATAGTTTAGAAAGACAGTACCGTTCATGCGGGCGCCGTCTTGGGAAAACAGTCAACCAGTAACCAGTAACATAGCTCAAGCACGGCGTTCGTGGTTCGACTGGTCGTGACTGTTTTCCCAAGATGGCGCCTGCCTGTATACGTGAACGATACTGTCTTTATAAACTATCTTTTTATAATAAACTGTCTGTACACTTACAAAGTTCTCAATGCTTCAGTTTACATTTAGGGACCCTCATTACGCTACCGTGGAAGTGTGGTGCTATTTTGAGCCTTGTTAGTGGTATAGAAATAGTGATTTCTTTTTACGTTACCCTTGCCCCGACGACTAGCATTATAAGCTAATTAGCGGTTTGCGCTAAAACTGGTCACATTCAATTAGCATGAAAACATATCCCAGAGAACGGTTGACTCGGTACACATGTTATTAACGTGTTATCGGATTTGTCCTTTAAAGACAGAGTTGTCCTCTACAACTGTTCACCAGACAAATCATATTGAAAACTGATGTGGGGACTTACAGGATAACTAAACCACTTTAACATCCAGTGAATTTCAGGGTTTCAAGTGTTGAAAATAGTCACCGTAAAGGCTGTGACAAACTCTTAACAGCACTAACAGACACAAAGACTTCCATCCAATCAGTTAAATTGCCAATTAGTTACTGATCATATAATCAAATTAACATTTTCTTTCAGTGTTGTCACAACATCGAAGCCATGCGTGGGGATGTTTTTTAGGGTGTTAAATAATCTTACAGAGGCAGACGTAACACCTTAAGAGGCCAATGATGCAGAAAGAACTCGGTGTTACACCAGCTTGGCCTCACAGAGCAGGTTTAACTCTCTCATTAAGCTCCGGGGTTAGTGGTTAAGAGTTAAAGGGTGGGGATCGGGGGAACACCAATGAACATCAGGCAAACAAAGATGTAAAAAGTCACCTCTCGGGTTCTTGAGATCATGAGCCAAAAAAGACTCTTTATATGAGGCGAGGAGGAGAGAAAGAGAAACAACAAGTCACATTAAAACCTGAGAGGAAAGAACAATTGGCTTAAGCTTGATTTATGGTTCTGCTGAGGCTCCACGCCGAGCTTTCGCTGTAGCCTACGTAAGTGGCCTGATGTTTATACTTGTGCGCTGGTGTATGCGTCGAGCCGGCATGTGTGTGTGTGTGTGTGGGGAGTGGGTGATAGAGCGAGGGAGAAGTGAGAGAGTGACGACGATTAGCTTCGGAGCGAGTAGCGACTCTAGAGTCATAGTGAGAGAAACAAAGTGTCTCCCCTGTGTTTTCTGACCACGGTGGGAAATCTGTAGCAGGAAAAGTTAACCCTCTCCTTGATTTCATGTTGTTTACGTCGCCGCGACGTGTAGTTACATTTTTCGACAGGTACACGTCACGCTCCGGCGTAGGGTCCGGCGTAGGGTCCGTGTCTCCACGTACCTACGTACGTAGCAACGGCGTAGATTTTACACAGAAGCATAAATCAAGCTTTAGACCACGAATGAAATGAAATGGGATGAGGGACATAACGAAACACTGAGAAACATAATAATGATAAAGAGAGTGACAGGATAATTAATGGACAACAGGTTTGCCATTTTCTTAAACAGACTTTATGAGGCGTGTAATCAAAAGTTGGCAAAGATCAATACGGAGACTTGAAGGCAACACTTATGTGCCTGTTTAATTTAGTATTTGCATATCTTTTTTTAATTAGAAGCTGAATCGAAAAAGAAAGGAACACGCCAGGGTCAGACGAGATTCGTCAGTGTAAGATAATGGCAGCTCTGGAACCTGCACTTCACATCCCAACACCAAGAACCAAACTACTGGCAGATGGAAGCAATAAAAGAGTACCTTCTCCTTCCACCGTGTCAACGGCGGAATTGACAAGGTGGATTACAGTCATTATGGAGGCTTGTGGGAGGCAGCGGAAAAAGGAGAGTGGGTGGAAGAGATCTAGCATTAGATTACAAATGCTTTTATAATGTAAAAATAAAAAAAGAACACATATGGAGTGCATGGAGGTTGGGAGTGATTCCAACACAAGCGACACACTTCCCGTCCCAAACTGTCCTGGTTGCTGGACACTTTTTTTTTCTTTCTGTGTCGACACTGAATGTCAAGGGGGGGTGGGTCGTGAAGGGGGGGTTCATGGCTGGGCACAAGACGATGGTGGAAGGCGACACTGGGGGGGGGGGGGGGGTCTGGTTTTGTTTTGTGCAAGATAACACACAACAGCAACAACATACTGAGATGCTACGGGGTGCCATTGACAGTACAGATGGAAGAATCAGTGAAAATCCCTGGAGATATAAACGCATTTCCAACCCCGACACACTGTGTGTGTGTGTGTGTTTAGGAAAACAAGCTGGGGAAATGAGGAAACAGAAAAGACTTGTTTAGGAAGTATTCAAGTTCTAATTCAATTTCGGATTCATTTGTGTTTCCCGTGGAAGATATGGAAGGTTTTGATGACTTAGGAGCAGCACAATCCCCATCATGATATCCCAGTAATGACAGGGTAATAAGGGAGATATGAAGAGGAAATTACAGGAGAACACAACATATGCGTGTATGTATACCCTTGTGATATGTTCCTTGATGTTTGCTTTAAACATCCGTTTGTAGCTACATTTTGAAACAAAAAAAGAAGAGACAAACAAAAGAAGAAGAAGAAAAGGCATGCTTTAAATGAAAAAAAATAATCATCTGTCACAGTCAATGACCTTGGGAGCGATTTTCAAACAGAACATAACTGCCATCTAGGTAAGTCATCAAACTCCTTTTGAACACAGGTAAACTGAGAGCCGGCGGATTAGAAAACAGGGTCGGAATGTTTTTATATATCTATATAATCCAGGGAGAATTACACAGGGCAAATTCTTGTGATTGCTTCCGTCTGTACCGGTAATGATTGAGGACTTACAGGCTGGACCCCCCCTATTTAAAACCTTGTTCTGGATCTGTGGACTGATTTGATCCATATGGGAGCTGAAGCCCCGCAGCAAAAAGAAAGAGAAAAGAACATGTGACCCCAGAGCCACCATTTCGGGCCATCCATTGTGAGCATGCAAAGAAACAGAGTTAGCATCGAAATCCACAAGGCTCTACAAGACAAGAGGGAACACAACCCTGCACGCTGATCAGACAAAAGAAAAGAAGAAATCGATCATCACAAGTGCAGAATAACATCTCATACATGTGTGTGTGTGTTATAGAGCTGCACAATATGTCGTTTTTCTTATTGTTGCCACGATATCAACTGGCGCAATATACATGTTGCTAAAGGCTGCGACATGTCGCGACAGATTTTTTTGTGTTAGTTGAAGGAACATATCAGTAGAAAACAGCACCTGTAACTGTCGTTCTTTTTTTAGTTGTGCCTTTTATGTTTAATTCAGTATTCCTTGATTTCCTTTCCTTTGTTTTTTTAAAATCAACAAGCAATTTCTTGTATTTTAGAAGAATACTGAAAGCAGCAGAAATGCAGAACTGAGTACATTTTAATATCTATTTGTTTATCGCAAGTAATATCATCGCATATTTCCCTCATATCGTGCAGCCCTAGTGTGTTATAAAACATGGCACTTTGCAAACTACTGTATGCTGTCTTGTCTAGTTTTTCTCAGATGATAGATAGATAGATTTAACATGCTGCGTACCGTTATCGTCGCAGGACTCTGACTGGAAGGAGCTGAGGGACTGGACCTCAGACATGCTGCCCCTGGTGTTGTACGGGTGACAGGCACTGTCCTCCAAAGGCTTCTTGGTCAGACACGGGTCTAGGTCCACCACTTTAGCTGGAAGACAAAGCACATTTTCATTTTAGCGTATAACCCACAGTATATGGATGAGATATAGAAAGCTGTATGGTTGAAATCAATTAGTATAGGGATGCGCAACAAATTAACTTTTGAAAAGACAAAAATACAAGTCCTTGTAGGGTGTTGCTGCTTTTCGAATTCCCATGGGACTTTTAAATAGTAGAAAATCAATATCAAACACGTATATTTTCTGGTGTCAAATCGCAATATGGACAATGTATGTTAAATTAACTGTGCGCCACTGTTATGCATGAGGCAAAACTCTTATTATCATAGGTAAAACCACAGCTTTCTTTAAATTTAGTTTGGAATTCATTTGGTAAACAGAATTTGCTATCAAATTAAGTAAGTTTCCTGGCAAGAGCTAAATCATTCGGTACAAATTATAGAGTAAATGGAGACGACGTTAAACTAGTATTTAACTAAAAACTATTTAACCAGATTTGAACCAATTTGTACAGGAAACTTCCAAGAAATCTATATTAGATAATTAGGGACCTACATAAAATAGTGTTACCCAGAATTTCACTATCTTCATGATTGGATTCCACTGAAAGTGAATGATACTTTTGAATTGTTAAATTCAATATTCATTTTCTTAAATGCAATAAACGTCATGATAGTAGTAATTTGGAACTCAATGTAACTCCTGCGTTGGCACAGGTGTGATAACTTCAGTTGTGATTTGGCACTATAGTATATAAACAGAATGGACTTGGCTTAAAGCTGATGAGAACTTACCATCATAATCATAGTCCCAGTTTGGCTTCTGGATGGAGTCACTGTCTGAGACAGAGTTGGAGGGTGGCGGAGGTGGGAGATTGGGTGCTACACTGCACACGGCCACAGTCTTGCGGTGTCCGTGCACAGAGTCCGGGTTGAAGGTGCTGAACTCAGGGTGCTCCGGGATGGCTGAGCCCTCAAACGAGTTCCTGTCCAGGTTGTTCCGTGAGTCGCTTGGAATGCTGGGAGTGTAGGAGATGGGCCTCACAGGGACCTGCGGCGGGATGTCCGAGTAGATGTTCTTGTTGAGTTTGGCGTCAAAGTAGGGCCTCTGGAGGAAGGAGTGAGGCACGTTTGAACCTCCGAGATGTTTGTCGTCGTTGCCGCCCTTTGACTTTCTGCGACAAGCCTTCTTGCGGATGATGATGAAGAGGAGGACCAGGATGAAGATGCTGGACACAAACACCACGATGCCAATCACCTCCTCCAGGCCGATGTTCCAGGAGGTGGAGACAAATTCATTGCGGACCTCGGCGGCGAGTTCACACATCTTTCCGTTGAATCCCAGCGAGCAGTTGCACTTGTAGGCGCCGTATGTGTTCTGGCACTGGCCGCCGTTGGCACAGGGGTTCTTGATGCACTCATCGACATCGCTCAGGCACCTGGACAATACATTGGGATTTAGTGAGGCGTGTTACAAACTGCTGATATCACACTTGTCTAGTTGGAGATATTAAATCATTTAGTGAGTTCAGTTTATGTGTTTAAACACAACACAGGGTTTCTACAGGTTTCACCAAGTCAAATGTAAGACTTTTTAAGACCATTACGAATGAAATTTAAGACCTATATCATGACATCAAAAACCTAGTCAGATGTCAGAGTCCGGAAACATTTTTGAAATAATTCCCCAATTTCCTCATTGGCATTCTAGGACTGGTGTCTAGAATGGCTGCAATATAAGTTGCATGTTGGTCTCATTTGTAGTTGTAATACAGCAAATTATATTTGGACTAGCGACAGAAAAACTACAACACCCCAGAATAAAAAAAGCGCTGCGGGAACCTTTCAATGAGTATTAGAGGTAGCGTTACATTGACATAGGAAAATTAAGACCTGTTTAAAATAATTTAAGACCTAGAACACAAATCTTCAGCAAATTATAGACTTTTTAAGACCCCGTGGAAACCCTGCAACATGTACGTACCTGTCTCCCTGGAAGCCTGCTTCACACTCACATACTGGACCATCCAGGCTGTCAATACACTTCCCACTGTTTTGACAGGGGTTGTCTCTGCAGTACGGCCCCAACTGGCACCTGAATTCAAAACAAGTTCACTTAAGAAACCTCAAAAAATTATATAAAGACTACATTTCTGAAAGGTGTTTTTACAAACATAAGTTGTATGTGGCTGCAGGATATACTACAGTGTAAAGTAATGCATAAGACATAATTCATGAAGGCAGATTACCGGTCTCCAAATTTTCCCTGACGTAGTTCCGATATTAGAAGTAAAACTATGTGTATAAAGTACAGTGATAACTTTGCCTTTGTTTAGGTTCATCACATCATCATCATTATCACACAGACACACGTGCAAAGTCATTCTACCAAGACGGCATCTCTGCTGTAAGCTTGGGGAAAATGTTCACCTTTTCTATGTATAATCAAGACCAAAGAGGATGTTATACCTTTGTCCTGAGTACTGGCCTCTGCACTGGCAGTAGAAGTCGTCTGCACGAGGTACGCAGGTGCCCCCATACAGGCAGGGGTTGGAGGCACAAGGACTTATGCCAATCTCACAGTGGGTGCCCATGAAAGAGGCAGGACACTTACAGAAGTAGCCTGTGAAATTCAGAAAGAAAGACTTATGAAGACAATGACGCTTTTTGAACTACTGTAAATACTCAAATCCAAGCCAGTTTGGAAAGAATTGCTGGAGGTGAGTTTTCTCTTAAAACAGGTACGCCACGTGCGTAAGCCACGCATTATTCTACATAATTTACATTAATTCCAATATCACAATTACATGCTTACTACACAGTTTTTAGTTTTTGTTTCAGCTGATTACTGAAATTCAACACGCCTAAACAACAACGCCTTCCAGAGATGGTGAGGGATTATGCACCCTGAACTGCTGGCAGGTTTTTAATGTGATACAGATGCAGAAATGTTGAGTTTGCATTAATAGCAAACAGCACTAAGTACAAATAAACAGCAATAGGAGCACATCAGAAAAACAGGGAGACGTCTTGCAAAACTATGATAAAAGATGCCTGTCTCCAATAGCCTGTCTTGAATAAAAGAACAGGTTCACCTCTTCAGTCGCTACAGCTGTTTGCAAGTAGTAAAAAGGAAGTTACAGTGCTAGTTTGGTACATAAATAGACAAGGAATTTAGGGCACAATTAAAACTCCTGTTAAACCTTGCCGAGACCTAAGATAATGTACAGATACGGAAAATGGACAATTTGAAATTTGACTTAAAAGGTAAACTATGCTGATTTTTAACCAGGTTTGTGTCACTGCAGCGCTGGTAGCACATGCAGATGAACGGCACCGAGTCTACTCCCCCGGCGCTCACAAGTCGGCAAAAACTCTGCCGCACGACATGAAAATGACGCCTGCCAGCGGGTTTCCCTTAAAGCAACTCCAGTGAAACTATGAGTGCAATGAGCTGAGCAGGACATTATGTACCTCCATTAGGCAGCGAGTTGCAGCTCCCTCCGTTGGCACATGGGTTGCTGGAACAACTCTCAGCTGGTGCGAGTGCACAGCCTGGGGTCACGTCCACAATGTCCTCCAGCACGGCGTAGGCCCGCTGTGCTTTGGTGTTGAGAGGCAGCTCCTGGCCGTTCAGAGTGATGGCCTCCATGCAGCCGCGGAGCCCGTTGGTGACGGGCAGGCTGCGCCCGTGGCGAGCCGAGGTGAGCTGGCGCACGTGTCCGCCAAAGTAAATGCTGTTGTCGAGGTTGAGGGTTCGCAAGGTGCCCGGTGCTGTGCCCGAGGCGGCGTGCACCCGGTCCAGCACAAGCTTAGCGTAGTTACCATCCACCTCCAGTGTGAGAGAGTGCCACTCGCCGTCGTTAACCTGAGCGCTGTGGACTGACACCAGGCCGGGCCCGCTGCCGCAGTCAAACTTGTACTGCAGACGGCCGTTCACAATCTATCAGAGTCCGAAAAAACACTGAATAAGAACATGATCAACAACCAGCATATACCAGGTAGGTTATTCATCTTAATCAATTCTGCTCTTTATTTCCCCTGTTTCATTAACACTTCACAAGATTAAAACTTGGGCGGAGAAATCGTAATGAAATCATCAAGTTACTGCTATAAATCAATGTCTGACACTGTCATAAATCACTCCCTATCAGAAAATACAGTTTGCATCAATTTATTACCATGTCATGAAATAATTTTTAATATTATCTTGCTAAAGAGCAAACAAATGTCTATTAGCTATAGCCTACTAGGTTTACAGGAAAATATCTTTATACAACAGTATAACTTCTGTTCAGAAATTCAAAGCCTTAAATGACCGTCTGATAAACAATAACTGCCTCTTAGCCAGCCAGGTTTTAGTCTAATGTCGGGCGTGTAGACTCCTATACCAGACAGACAGAAAAGGAATGTGTGGAAAACTGCTTTCTGTTTCCCTCCCAGCACTAAAATAGCTCTTGTGTGTGAGATTCTTTTTAACCCACCACCAAATTCCCATCCTCCCTTATGTGAAATAGGTTTAAAAATATCTTTTTTGAACCCTTCAGCAAAGTTGATTGGTACACATGGCAGGGTGGGTCAGTTTTGTATTTATTCATTTGTTATGCTTGGCAGTAATAGAGAGACAAGCTCAGAAATGCAGAGGGACAGTCAGCCTAGACTTAATTATGATAAGTGAGTTTATCATTTTAGTTTAAAAGACGCTGAAGTAATGAATGCACTGTTAATAAAGCTGGACAAATATGTTTACCCACACACACACACACACACACACACACACACACACACCTCGAGGATACTGTAGTCGGTTCCTTTGGCGTACATGACAGTAGCATGGCTGGAGAAGGTCCTGAGCCTCAGAGACAGTTTCATTAACTCATTGTTCTCGTTCTCCATCAGAAGGTATTTCACATAGCCGCTGCCGCTGAACGTCAGTGAGTGGCCATCTGACAGGAAGTAATAGACATGTATCAAAAAGAGGTGGGACACGCATGCAGCATCAACTTTAGATTACTGTATTTGAATTATCGCTACAACTGGAAGAAGCTGGAGATGGGTAAAGGACAAAAAACATCTGGGAACACAAAGAAAGAGGTGGGTTGTCTTACCAGAACATTTGCCCTTTTTGCCCTCTGGACACACACAACTGAACACAGTATCTCTTGGATCTGCCAAACATTCCATTCCCTCAGGGCAGGGGTTGTTCTCACACAGGTTGTTCAACACGGGACATCTGCCACCTAAATGCCAACATACTTCCACTTAGAATGGGAGTTTCTAACAGACCGTAAATGTGCATGTGTGTGTGTGTGTGTGTGTGTGTGTGTACCTTCACACTGGCAGGTGGCAGTTCTCAGGTGTCGCAGGGTAACAAAGCTGAGGCGAGCCGTGCTGTAAGTGGACATGGCGGCCTTGTCCAGGGAGATGACCTCATCGCAGAAGCTTAACGGGCAGTGCAGACCTGCACACAGCTTCTGCACCACCCGCACGATCCGAACCCCCGTCATTTCCTCGATCACAGCTGCAGAGGAGTTCAGCTTACGGAAAACGACCTGAAGACAAATGAACATCAGCTTTTTCTCCTCTTTTTTTGTATGTCATCGCAAACTGAATAGCTTTGGGTTTTGGACTGTTGGTCTGGCAAAAAAAAAAAAAGTAATTTGAAGACATCTCCTAATGATGACATTATGACAGTTTTCACAAATTCCTGACACTTTATAGAGTAAATAA
Organism: Sander vitreus; assembly: GCF_031162955.1. Classification (NCBI taxonomy): domain Eukaryota; kingdom Metazoa; phylum Chordata; class Actinopteri; order Perciformes; family Percidae; genus Sander; species Sander vitreus. The sequence goes on along the minus strand of NC_135856.1, from coordinate 27,073,328 downwards.
TGAATCTGTTTGATGATTGTTAGTTGCAGCCCAACAACAAAATAACACTGTTATGTACAAGTTTGGTACTAGGGGTGGGAATCACAAGGTACCTCATGATACGATATGATACACATTACATGGAATAAATTGCTAGACAATCCTATAATGATACATCACGATATCGGTCTAACTATGAATACAAAATGTCTGTAAAAAAAAGGTTAAGTACAGGCTTTCTTTCTTTATTCACTGCAAGTCCAAACTGTTAGAAAAAAGCACAATTAAATTATGTTTAAGTTTCCCTCATTCATGTGTTGAGCGCCACCTCGAGGAGCCATGAAGTGCTGCTTGACGCTGGGAGAAGGGAAAATCTATTCAGAGCGCCTTATTTTATTAAATCAAAATATTGATATTTTGCAGCAACATATCGGTTCTGTAGCACTTCAAAAGACAATACGGCCCACCCCTATTTGGTACCAGTAGCTACAAATCAACATGTAGAAACATAAAAAAAAAGTAATCGTGGCTCCTCTCACCTCCTGAGATTGGTAGGGGCTGCCAGATCTCTCTAGAGCCAACAGCACATCCAGATCTCCTTGCTCTGAAGGCTGCAGGCTCACTAACTGGACTTCACTCCTCCTGACTCCGGCGATGTTCCTCAGTGCCCGCTGGAAGTTGCGCCAGTAATCCCCGATGAACTCCTCTGGGGCAATATTCGCAAAGCGCACCGCAATAGAGTTGTCCAGAGCCTGACGCGTTGCCTGCCTAATGTGCACAGTGACGTCGGCCGCTGTGGTGAAGCGCCCGTCAGTCACCGTCACGTTGAGAGGGTAGTGGCCGATGTCGAGTGGTCGTAAGGCGATGACTTTGCCGTCGGAGGCGGAGACTGAAAACAAGGCGCCACTCTCATCTGAGGGTGATGAGGAAGAGGGGGCGAGGCTGTAGGTGAGGGTGTCGTAGACGTCTTGGTCGGTGGCGTGGATCTTGCCCAGGACACCACCGGGGTATTCATCGCCGGCGGTTGTCACAAAGATGTCCAGTGGAAGAATGGCAGGGGGGTAGACGCTCTCCTCGATGATGCGTACACTGATGAAGGCGGTGGAAAAGAGCTGAGGTCTGCCACTGTCTGACACCTGAACATGAGGGATGAGAAGAGGAAATAATGTGCACTGTTAAGTTCATATCTGCAAGCTTTATTTTTTAAACAGCAGAGGGCAATCAAGCTCTTTCACTGATATCCCTAGGTGGACGGCATCGACATACTGTAGGTGCACTGATATTAAAGCCAACAAATCATCTATAGATCACGCATGTTAACATTCACATGGTCATCTGTTCTGCAAGAAAAAACTAAATGTGACTCAAATCTGAGTGTGCATCTCACGTAACGAGACATCACACTTACATTTCGTATTCCATCTGCCCACTTGTTTCTTTCTCCTGTTCTTTCCTGACACATCAACACCCAGCAACACACGTTAACGTGCCAACTCAAAGCAGTCTTTGATTTGTGATTCTCCTGTGAGATACACTCTGATGCAGCAGCTTTATTGTATGTCTATTTAAATTCAGCACGGTGAAAAGCTTTATATTGTATATATTTTCAAAAGGTTTAAAAAATGGAGGGACAAACATTGACTAGTTGGGGGAGTGAGGGGGGGGGCTAGAGTGAGCATGACAGAGAAAAGGTACAGAGAGGGAAAAGAGGGAAGACAAATAGATCAGGTTGCTGCGGCTTGACGGTTAAATCAATACAACCTCTCAACTGTGGTTTCTCATCGGCGCTGTGACTCACTTGTGCTTGAAGTAGGTAGTGTTCTTTACTTTTCCTATTCAGCGCCCCCACGGCCACAAGAGCTCCCTGCTGATTGATGTGGAAAGCGTCGCCCTCGTTCCCATCCACGATGGCAAAGGTGAATGGTGGGCCGTTGTGGGAAGCGTCCCGATCCGTTACGATGAGCTGAAGAACACTCGTGCCTTTTGGTCGATTCTCCTGTGGGATACAAGAGAGGCATGGTTAATATTCGTGAAGAGAGGAGGTGGTTCTCCGGATGCTCTCTTCACGTAATGTTATGTAATGTTTGACAATGTATTGTTTTTCAGAAGGTAAGATATGCATAGAACATTGCTGACATAAGAGAAATTTGAACGGTGCTGAAACTAAACAAATAACTGAATTTTCTTTTTTTACAGTGGAAAATGAAAAAACCAAAGCGTTCCTATATATGTATATATATATATATATCTCCAACTAAGTTGCACATTGCCAGATCTTCATCAACAGCGCTGTGGAGGAGGGTCTGGCTAGTCCACACAGCATTCCGGGATGGGAGAAAAACGTGCTCTGGTTTATTGGCATTTCTTTAAACCAATCACAATTGTCTTGGGCGGTGCTAAGCTCAAGACGGAGCAATGGTGCCTCTGCAAAATAGCCTCGGGAAGGAACTTGTTTTGGTGGAACGTGTACATTCAAAGGTTGTTTTAGTCGTGCAACAGTAAACTCAGATTGGACAGATAGTCTAGCTAGCTGTCTGGATTTACCCTGCAGAGATCTGAGGAGCAGTTAACCATAGTCCTCAGAAATCAACCTAAGTGTAAAATTACAACACAAAGATAGCGGAAGGTGGCAGACATCCGGCCAAAATGAGGGGCATCCGGCGGAATTTCCAACTGCACCTGAACAATCCCGGAATTTCAATCCATTGCTAATATAAAAATACGGATTATGGCCGCTTTAAAGATTTGAGTGGGTGACTTAATCTTCCTCTACTGGTGCTGGTATTTGTCAGTTGTGCTTGTCCAACGGCTGGTCCACCATACTTCTGATGAGTCCTAGTAAAAGGGACCATGTCAGTTTCACAATTAAGGCCTGTTCTTTAGTGTTTTCTGTCCCTGAATGGGCTTTAGATCTGTCCCATCTGTTGATTCCTTTTAAGTCCTGACTCTAAAAGTCAATTTTAACTCTTGATGTTCCTGGTGATGGGTACAGTGTGTACATCCTGTGTTTCTTTCTTCTTCTGTTTTAGTGTGATTTTGTGCCTAACTTTGATCAAGGTACCATAGGAAGTAAAATAAAGCCAGTCAGGATTTTGTCAGAGGCAAAACAATGTTTCATCCTGAAGTGCTTGAGCTGTGTACAATGTGTGCAGTGTCTCCTCAAAGTATCTTATAAATTGCTTTTTCAGTTTTCTAAACAGACAGGAACATTGGAAACAAATCATCTTCCGTCCTAACTTTGGAATTATTATCTTTCGATTTCTCCTAAAACTGGAATACAGATGCATTTCATTCTTCTCATTTTCCCTTCACTCCAGCCAACCACCCATTATCAGCTCTGTATCTTGCACATTCCCACTCTTCACCACTCCTGCCTTGCAGCCTTTTCCTTCCATCCCTTATGTGAATTCTCATACTTAAGATGCAGCCTCTGTCTTTTAATTCCCTGCCTTCCCCCCCTCCTTTCTCCCGTTTCTCTCCTCTGTTCTTGCTCCAACCTCCTACTTGCTTCTTGACATTCTAGTCGCACAGTCTCCCATTATTCCTCCTCCCTGTTAATCCCTCTCTCTGTGTCCACTGCAATGCCCCCTGCACATCCCTCTCTCTTTCCATCTACCTCATTCTCATCCTCAGCTCAACTTCTAATCAGCCTTCCATACTGACCCCTTTTCCCCCTCTCACCTGGATGATGAGGCTGTAGTTGGCCTGGGAGAAAAGTGGCGGGTTGTCATTGACGTCTGAGATGTCTATGTTGATCATGGCGCTGCTGGAAAGAGCGGGCAGCCCGTTGTCTGAGGCTACCACCATCAGAGTGTACCCTGAAGTCTGAGAAGAGCGGGGGAGAGAATCACCATACATGCAACACTGCTTTTGTAAGCAATAACAACGCAGTGGAAATCAGTAAACAGGCTTCCCTATTAGGCTCGACATGACTCTGATTGGATTCTGCACAGAGTGCAATTGGTTCCTCGGTGGATTAAACTCTGTGTGTACAGTCAGCATTGTATCTGCTGTTTCTCTTACTCTCTCTCTGTCCAGCTGGCGAGCAACTCTCAGCTCTCCTCGGACCGGATCAATGGTGAAGGGGCTGCCTTGGTTACCGTCCACGATGGAGTACCGCACGTGATCGTAAGAAGGCCCGTCAAGATCCTCAGCCATCACCTTTGGATCAATCAAACAATCAAAACAACAATCACTCAACAATCCTTGACTATTCGAATGACAATTTAACGCCTTTGCATATTATATGTTAACACGTGTAAAGGCTATAAAAACATATTTTTTCAAGGTTCTTACTTACGATAGGTTCCTACATGAACACACAGTTATCTGCCACATTTAGAAGAAGAGAGCGATTTCTTCTTTTGTGTTTTGGTCTGTGCTCTTCACTTGTTTAAAGTGCATGGCACCCCATGCACCAATCAGGATGTGATTGATGACTGTGGATGGATTGTTGAAAACCACACAACCACATTTCTGATGAAGCAGATTTTGAGCATTTAACTCTTAAAACATAGTAACTAAGAATGTTTTTTTTTTTCTTACATTTTTCTTTGTTTTTATGAACATTTATTGTTTGAGAGAAATACATTGGGTTTAAGAAGTTTTCAGGAGCTTTAAAGCACTATTGTACAGCTGAGACCATTTGTCGATTAATCGATGAGTCGATCGACAGTAAATAATCAGCAACTATTGTGATCATGGATTTATTGTTTGAGTGTTTTTTTCTAGCAAAAATGACAAACATTTTCTTGTTCCAGTTTTTCCGATATCTAAAATTTTCTGTTTGATTGTTTTGACTGTCGAACAAAATTAAACATCTGAAGACGCCACCTCGGACTCGGCCATTTTTATTAATAATAATAATAATAAATATATATATTTGTCCTTATTTAGGATCCTAGTGTCCTGAGGGCAGCCTCTCAATGCTGGCTTGGTGTATCCGGTACCTTCTTCCCGACCTCAACACGGTGAAAAGGCTATTACCCGGGTGGTCTGGATCTTTAATAATTTTCCTAGCCTTTTTCTTGCATCGCCTGGTGTGAGTGTCCTTTTGGCGCGGTAGGGCACCACCTATTGTATGTTCAGCTGCACGAACCACTAATTACTATTGTTTTTTAGTAAAGCAAAAACTATGTCTTATCCGATTCCCTAAATTTATCTATGTAATAATCAGTAGAATACTCGACAACTACAATAATCAAAAGCTGCAGCCCTAGATGCATACAACCTATCTTTTCTCCTAGGGGTGGTACGGTTCATGAAAAAACATCCGAACCGCTCAGTCCGCTTGTCTCGGCTCGGAGCGTGTGTGTGCCGCATGGTTCGACGCATGCGCAATGTAGCCTCGTGCCCGTATGTGACCTCAGTTTCCCTTTCGCGCGAAAGAAGAGGTGTGGACAAGTTACCAACAAAACGTACAGCTAAAGACCGTGCAAAACATTTCAGACCGTCCTGCCAACCTGTAAACGTTTTAACATCAATGTACTGTAACGTTTTTTTCACTCTAAAGTCGCTGAAACGGCTGCAGTTTAGATCCTGTCAGGTCTCTGCAGCGGGCGGGGCTGCTCAGTTCTCCCCGCGACTGACGCGCGCACACACATACACACACGGTGGATGCAGGAAAAACGGAGATGAGACGTATACAGGAGGACCTGACAGCTACACTCCTTATTGTAAGTCCAATGATAAGTCCAATAAGTACTTTATGACTGTGTGTCCCAGCCCAGGCCAGGATAGGAAATTAAATAACAATGTAAACTGTTTTTATGTTTAACGTATTCTGACTTCTTCAAAAGACAGAGCTTTAAGAGTTCCTCTCTTTTTCTTTTAAAGGATACATTTTTGTAAGAGCTACACTGAAGTTGGCAGTTTGATAAATGCAAGTTATTTCAATTGATATTCTGTAATATTTCAATCTTCATGTGCTAAAAAGGCACATAAGTTCCTGTAGATGGCAATACACATTCTCCTTTTTTTGCCAAATAAATGAAAAGCATGTTGAAATCATCAATGTTGCTGTATCAAAATCTCAGCTAGCTTTCCTCAGAGATGGTCCCAATAATGTGCTTAAAGTCAAGTCAAATTCAGTTTGTACATGATTACATGATATAAATATATAATTATTTAATACTGTATCCTACATTGTGGATAATTAAGCTATATATGATATGATGAAGTATATTTCTGGAGTGTTAAAGATTTAAAGAAAAAATAACAAGAACCGTACAGAACCGAAAAAAACGTGACCCTAAAACCGTGATACGAACCGAACCGTGGGTTTTGTGAACCATACCACCCCTATTTTCTCCTGAGCACCCTTTTCCAAAAAACACACAGGAACACACACACAGTCTTAAAACCCACCAACCGTCACTTATTGAAAGGGATCCCCGGGGAAATTTAGAAGACACTGAAGAGTTACAAGTATGAGACAACGGCAGGTATTAACATCTAATTTTCTGATGGATAATTTATATTCAGGTACATTAAACACACAGATAAATGGCCACAAGCAGAGGTCCTTTATTAGGGGAGGGAGGAGAGGTGGGCTGCGGGGGTAGACAGAAATAGATGGAGAGAAACATTTTACATGCAAAAGGTAGAGAAAGCCTTATCTAGGATAGGGGCTTAATGAGTCAAATGCCTTTCAATTAAACTGTTTGAGCAAGTGTGTCAGATAATTCATGAGAACAGGGGTGCAGTGAGCATGAAGAGCATCGGTCCTAATTTAGCTGTTCCGCCAGATGGTGATTTGCCACAGGTGCTGATATGAGATAGTGTATGCAGTGAGTAATGGGCAGAGAGGAAAAAAGGCTATGAGGGAGAAATACACAATGAGAGGGTGAACAAACTGACAGATCTAAATAGAGGAAGAAGTAAAGAGAGAGAGAAGGAAAATGTCTTTCACCCAGCATGCAGCTTTACAGTAATTACGGGTTACTGCCCCACAACAAGCAACTATTGTATTCAAACATGTCCCTGAAGATAGCACAGCATGTATGTTCTTACCGCCATCACAGTCTTCCCCAGCTCCGTGTCCTCGCTGATGACAGCTGTGTAGATGTCCTGGCTGAAGACAGGTCTGTTGTCGTTGACATCAGTCAGGTTGATGTTCACAGTGGCCATGTCGCTGAGCGGTGGCGAGCCACCATCTGTAGCCTCTAAGGTGATGTAGTATTCATGGGAGACCTCGTAGTCCAACCCCTCAATCACAAAGATGTCACCTGAGGACAAAGAGACAGCAGAAAGTCAGAGCGGTAGGGAAGTAGGGAGAGCTGCTGTCATGTCACAAGAATTCACACTTCAATACCAATATGTTATTTAAATATTAAAAAAATCCCTATGATTCCACAGTGTGCCAAATACCTTTTTTGGGATAACCTACTGGAAGTCATTCCTTCTTTTGCTGCTGCCATAACTTTTGTCAACTGGTTTGTAGGGGAACCCCCTCGAAAACGAGATGATACATCTCAAGGGGATTATCCTAAAAAACTCATTTTGAACTCGACATGCAAACATTTCCAGCTGTAATGCACCGCAAACCAGTAGTCAAATTCGGCATCCGCAATTGACTCTCATTTGAAATTCAAACGCTCTGCTTGGCTCAGCTGCTCTAACTTGCATCGAGACAACAGAAAGGTATCCTAGTTTTTTGTTTTTCTTTCTTTGGTGTCGCGTTGCAGCAGTGAAGCTAGCCAATCACAGTTCAACCGGAAATTCAAGTGAAATTCAGTTATGGTTGAGCACTGTTTGCAGTTCAATTTGCAAATGTTTTGTAAATATTTACATGCAAGATAAGATGTTTGGGATTGCTAAATGATACTGCAATTTTTTTGGGTTGTTTGTCCCCATGGCAATTTAACATGATGCCATGATAACGTTAAGACAGGAATGCAGACTGTGTAGACTCAACAACAATTAGACGGCATGGGCGATGAAGCTCTTCATGTTTAACTCCCTGTGCCCTGTGGACTTTCTTGTAAACAAAATACCTTGTATGTGTATCCTTGAAGCGCAACAAACCTGATGAACAAAAATCTTGCAAAAAGCAGATTTTTGTTCATAGCTTAGTTGCGCATTGTTTACATTCATGTTTGCTTGCTAGCAGTCTTCTTCTTCATTACCTTTGTTTGCCCATTGCTATGCTTCTTTGCACGCTGCCGACACCAACTGTTGATCAGTGCAATAGTGTGGAACCTGAGCAGGAATGTGCTTCCTTGTGTGCGTGTACACCATATAAAGAAAACAGGAACCCTCTTGTAAAAAACACTGCTCCACAGTGCTACCAGTGGTTAAAGACACACAATGTACCTTTAACCCCCAGTGGTGACACAAACAATCTAATTTAATTTGGTAAACTTATCAAAGTTTTTTTCTTTTAATTCAATATTTGTTTGGGTTTTTCCTGCATAGAGGAAGTTTTGGCACCCCCCCCAAAGAGGTTTTAGCCAGCACCAAAGGAAAATCACCAGTGCCAAAATGATTTCAAATTCTTAATTGCAGTTTACCAAACAACCGTTGAACAAGCAGAACATAAACTTGAATAGGAGCGCTAATCTCAGTTTTACTGCCCAGAGTCAGGCTGTGTGGGACTCTCCCGATGATTTTACCAGTAGTATTTAAGTATAAATATAATTTTTTAAGCAGTTTTGTTAACTGGGGTTTCATTTACTTAAGCAAAATAGACAGTTTTGTTTATCAAATTGTCAAAAATGACAGGCACATGCATTGATTTCTGTCAAATAATTCATTGTCATTGCCTTTACTGTACGGAAATCCATCATGCTTGCCGTCTTGCGTAGTCACCCCCCAAAGGCTCTTTCTGAGTCAGGAAAAACCCTGCAGTAATACTAAAGTTTTTGTTACACAGTCAATAGGGAAAAAGCTAAGAGCACATTAAAAGCTGACTTAGAAGAATATAAAAAAGGAAAAAATCATCTATTTCATGCTACCACATACCAGTGCGGGGGTCCACGCTGAACATGCCATGCTCATTCCCACTGATGATGCTGTAAGAGATCTCTCCGTTAGCCTCCATGTCCCGGCTGGCAGCCTGCACTCTGAGCACCTGTGTGCCCACCGCCACATCCTCAGACAGCGTAGCCGTGTATTCGCGGTGCTCAAACACCGGGGGATTGTCGTTGATGTCCAGGACGGAGATCACCACCTGGCAAAGCGAGGAGAGCCGCGGGGAGCCCTGGTCACTGGCGCGGGCTTTCAGCTCATATGTCGACTGCACCTCGCGGTCTAGGGGGCGTTCCAGGCTAATAACACCGGTGTGCTCGTCAATTGAGAAAAATCCATCAGCAGAATCGCCCAATGAGTAGAGGATGTCGCTGTTAAGACCTGGGATGACAGAAAAAATTTATGTATTTTTGACAATCGTACCTGTTCGTTAACATGTGATACCTCTCAGTTTACACCCTGTCCCTGTACCCACATCGCAGTGATTAAACTGCTAAGTAAAATGTTATCTTCACCAATAAGATAAATAGCCACATCAACAGAAATACACTGTTAAGTACAGGGTGTAACAAGCATATTGATTCTTATATTGATGTATTGATTCTTGAATGATTAAAATCGTCGCCCTCTATTCTCAGTCCGACACATCCATCTTTCACACAGCCTCTGAAAAACAGGAGCTGTAAACGTCTATTCCATGCCATCCTCATAACTCATGTCCTCCCACTAGCAAGACGCTCCCAGCAACGAGACAGAGACGGATCACAATAATAATCATAATGCCTTTCTGCAGGTGGCCCCCATTTGGAATACGCTATTATATTCCCATTTATCAGGTAAGTGCCCCCGTCCTACGTGGATGTCATTATCATGCTGGAGACTACCATGGGGAGCCCTGCTTATATGGTTTCCCATCACTTTTATCTGGTCTGATCGTCCTTGAGACAACTGCTTATTGGTGGTTAAGTGATCTGTGCTGAATCTCGATTGGCCATATTGCCGCATACAAGTATGTTTATGAGTGTATGCCCATCTCAGTCCCATGACTGGACTGTTTAATATTAAGGGAGAGCTGGAATGAGTTGATTAATAGAACATTATTCTGCAACTTATTTGCCATATATGATAGTAAATAAACTGAATATCTTTTGTGATTTAATTAAAAAAAGACATTTGAAAGCACTACTTTTTATTAATCAAATAAGTTATTAATCAAGAAAATAATCAGCGGATTAATAAAAAAAATCTTAGTTGCAGCACTATATTAAAGACAATGTTCAGCACCTTTATTCATGTAAATCTCTACGATATTGCTAAAAACAAACATGCTAACTGCACACTGATCTTTGAAGCAACGCCGACATCATTTGGCTGGCACTTTAAGGCATCTTTTTCTACAGTATTGAAGGCAAGATTGTCAGGAACATATATGAATCTGGTGCAGCACCACAGTGGACAAAGCAGAAAATGATTAAATTCCTCCACAGGAGGGACACTCGAGTCCAGGCAGAGTGATAAAGGATAAAGTAGGAATGTGTACTCGCATAACTTTAGTTTATCACGGATCAAGGCCACCAGTCTGGATCTGTGTGTCTGTCTGGTTCAAAACCATCCCGCACTGATAAGTGCTGCCTTTTCCGAGATTGTAACAGCAGGCTGAACTGAGGAGCAGCAATGTGGGCAAGTATCAAACATCTTCCAGCCAAATGGGCAGCCAAATCATTGATGCAGTGGCACACAGCAGCCGGGGCCAAGAACGAGTCCTCACAGAGATATGCAGAGACAAATATCGATGGAGGTTGAAGCAACTCTTTTCTCTTCGGAAGAGGGTTACATTATGTTTCACAATTTGCTGGTTGCCTGCTAAGACAGTTGACTGAAGCCTGAGTGAACTGGGTCAAAGCTACAACATCTAATTCTTCTTATACACTCTACGTGTTGCTTGGGATCTGCCAGTTGTGCTTTAAGCTGGCACCTGAAGCAAAAAATACTAGATAGACACACAAAAAAAGAACTCTCACATGTGTGGATACCCACACATGTGAGAGAAATACTAATCAAATCCCCCTCTGCTTCACAAAGTGTAACTCTAAATAATTATTGCCCCTGGCTAAACTGCAGGAAGCACCTTTTTTTCTCCACCCCTCCTTCAACTACCCTTATCCTTGATATTCAAAATGAAGCAAATTGTGTGCCAGCAAAGCCTCAGGGAAGAAACATCTTAATACCAGCGCTTTCCATTCACCATTTTAAGTTTCTCTCTGAGGGATCCAATTCTAGCATCCCTTTCATACTGTCAAGCTGTCAGTCCACCCAAAACACGGGACAGAAAAAAGAAATAGAAAGAGAAGGTGTCAATTCTCTGACAGTAAACAGGCCAGAATGGTTTGTGCTCCACTAAACTAAATGTGTAGTGTAGCGGTGTAATCTGGAACAGCAGGTCCAATAGTTTCTTGGATAAAGTCTAAAGGAGCCTAAATGACTGTTTAACTGCACGACTTAAGTTCTCAGTCTTAGCCACTTGTGAGTAGGGTTGGGCATCGATAACCGATTCCTACTCGGAATCGTTTCTTTATTGGAATCGTTTGGAATCGTTTAGAGGATTTGGTTTCAAATCCGATCATCGCTTCCCAATTTAATATGTGCAAGTTTTGGTTTCCGAAGCGGCCAGGCGCTTGTTGTGTTGCAGCCTTGGAGCACAGTAAGCAGCGCTCTAGTGTGGCTTTATTTTACATTGAAAAAGCAGTAAAACTGCAAACCATTGACTCTTACTTGTGAAAATAGGCAAATGACCCGTTTCAACTCCACCCCTCAAAGAACCGGAATCGAAAAGAAGAATCGGAATTGGAATCAGAATCATTAAAATCTAAACAATGCCCAACCCTACTTGTGAGTCTCTCAGTGGTTGGCAATGCTTGCTGAAAGGTGAAGACGCTGGAGATGAATATGTGGCCCTGTGAATTGGCACCAGGCGAATGGAAAATTACAATCAGCCCTTTTGAGAATTCAGCTTGAAGAGAGAGGAATTCCATTATAGCTTAATGGAGCTTTTAATTTGAGGGTTTGATCATTCATGAAATTCCACATTTGTTATCCCTCCCTCTTGCCATTTAGAGTAATGCAGTTACTATTATAGTATAATAACCCGTGCATTGTGGGTCAGCATTTAGCCAAGATGCATATGCATGCTGTTTATAATATTTTTGAATCACATGTGCTTTTTATTTTCATTGTGACATTAAGTAATGTCTTTGTTGGCATTTAAGCATGATGTAGCGGCATTTGTGAAGAGCAAGAGCTTTCAAAGGATAATCTAAAATAGCTTTAATATTAAAAGTTGTCCAATCATGGCTCAGCAACTGTAACTAGGCATAGTAGGCCTGTCAAACATTAACCAGCATAAATGGATGGCCGCTGGCTAGAAATTTGAAGCCTGCTTATATTTTCCACTGTCTGAAATCAAATCTGCCCCCGTTATCGTTGTAAGCTCCACAATGCTGTGAGAGAACAGACAGCTCGACAGGCATAGCGACAGTACATAAGAAGGCAGGGCTTAGCGAACGTTATAGTAGGTAATGGATTCTCTTTCCTTGTTGTACATTTGATTTTTCAGGTAATGGACCGATATTGTGCCTGAGAATAAACTCACCAGTATCAATATCGTTTGCCAGTAGTTTTGCCACATAAGTGCCCGTCTCTGTGTTCTCGAAGACAGTAATGGTGTAGGGATCGGACGAGAACTGAGGCGGGTTGTCGTTGACGTCTTCAACAGTGATGTGGACGTCAGCCTCGCAGTACCGTCCTCCTCCGTCCACCGCCCGCACTTTGAATGTGTGCTTGTCCTGCTCCTCTCGGTCTAAGGGCTGTGAAGTCTTCAACTCCCCTGAAGGTGGGACGGAAGATTTTTGAGCAAAATACACACAAATAAAGACATAAACTCTTTGGGGAGTAGAAAGATACAATTTGCTATTTAAAGAATATACAGTAAAAAAAAACAACAACTTTCACAAAATTTGTGTAAGCAATGAATCTGACGATTGAGTTAATGTATATAAGACTGTATATAAGACAAACCACGTATAATCTAAAGCACTGTAACCCCTTTATCTGCTGTCTACTAACCAAGTAAAAAAACATCCAAACAAATGATGGCTTTCAGGGGAGAGAAGAGGGGAATAAATAAGTAATTGAAGCGCGAGAAGATGGAAGAAAATGGCAAAGAGACTGGAGGGATGAAGGAAACCATCAGAATTGGCAGCTGAGAGCAGCTTGGAAGTACCCTGGGATGTGAGACAGCCAGCATTACCACAACCTCTCTTGGAAAACTGCAGTCTCTTGGCGGTCCTCATCTGCAATAATCCTACTTGTCTGCACTGAAGAAAAAAACCATCCCCTCTCCATAACAGTAGCACTGCTGCTAGAAACTCAGTAGTAGGAGTTGCCAAAAGACAGCTGGATGATATTGTTGCCTTAGTGTTAGTCTCTCAGCATATCAAACATGACATTTTGACGTTTTTTTACATTATTTTCGGATTGTATGCAGCAGCAGAAATATTGTATAGCTCCTTAAATCTACTGGCTATCTATTTCGTACTTTCCTGCTTTAATTTTGCATTTTCTTTTAAAAACAGGTTGGTGGTGATTAACTGGTATTTTTTTTCTTCTTTTTTCTTTCTTTTTTTTTATCCTAGCAGCCAGATGGAATCTCTGATTTAGAGGGTCTCCTAGAAGAAATTATTTGCAGGCAAGAGAAGTATAGCGCTCATAAATTCAATTTAAGTGTGCAACGCTGGATTTTAGTGTCACTGTGGGTCTTTCATCTGCCCCACAGGGAAATGTTCTTGGCTGTTTTAAAAAGTAAATAACAACTGGGCACAAGAAAACATGCTTGCCTCTTCTATTGCTAATAATGGTGCACACACACACACACACACACACACACACACACACACACACACACACACACACACACACACACACACACACCTTAGTGTATCCTCAAAAAAAATATTTTGCAGAGGGATCACAATTCTCAAATTTTAAGACTAGAATGTAAGACCGCTGCCGTGCTCTTCTTCATACACATAAACATTTGCATCCATTCTTGTTAACACGCAGATACACACCTGTATCAGAGTCAATGACGAACAATTCAGATCCAACTCCCTGGAGCTCATAAGAGATTTGGGCGTTTGAGCGGATGTCGTCATCTGTTGCAGAGACCTGTAAGACGAGCCTGCCGGCAGGGGAGTCCTCTGGGACGCTCTCGCTGTACAGGGACTGGAGGACGGATGAATAAGAGGAAAATGAAAAGATGAAAGAGGGGAAGGAATAATAGTGAATACCAGCAAGAAAAGGGCACAACAAACACAAATTAAGTGCTGAAATGACAACACAGTCGGAAAAAAAATGGAATTTACCTTTAGGCATACAGGGCTGTTGTCATTGGCATCCAGCACCTTGACCTCTACAACGGCTTTGGCAGTAAAGATGCCATCACTGGCAGTAATGTTAAGGAGATAATTGTCCTTCTCTTCACGATCCAAGGGCTTCCTGACAGAGACCTTCCATTCATTCTGAATGTGTTCAATGGCAAATTGGCCAAGTGGGTCCCCTCCTGTTTGGTGTTAAAAAGAAATATAGCACTTCCGAATGATCAACAATTCAGAGGCAGCAAAGCAGCAGCAGTCATTAAAAAAACACAAGGATATGGGTCTATCCAGCATTTTAAACTGCATTCCACTAAATATCTTTCAATAATTACTGAAATTATCTTCACAAAGCAAACCCTTATTTCTAAATCAAATATGTTTGGTTCGCAAGCAATCCTGCAAACCAAGAAACAACAGGAAATGTAAATGAATTAATGCTGCATTCTGATTCCTTTTGATAATATTCCCAGACTAGTTAATTATACTTGCTAATTAGCACCAGAGGAAGTATTCCCTCCCAGTACATTTCAAAGCATTATTGAGATAATTATATATTTCTGTATTATGATGACCTTAATATTTGCCTTGAGCTTTGGCAGATTAGGGGATAACTCAAGACTCCTAACTCCTAATAGGACTGCGTAATGTTTCAAAGATGAGATATTATCATCATATTAAGTGGCATAAACGGATAATCCCCCCTTAACTCTGTTTATGAAAAACTGTTACACAAAGGAGTAGGGTGTAAACTGTCTGGGCTTACTTATAATATTTCTAATAATAATAACAATAATAATAATAATAATAATAAATGCCCACCTGTGATAAAGTAGTTCACTTGTTTATTGATGTCCTCAGAATCATCATCTGTAGTGCTGAGTATAGCGATGACTCCGCTGGGAGGAGGGTCATCTTCACTGACTGTGCCTTTGTAGATCTCTGCAGTGAAGCGGGGCGGGTTGTCGTTCACGTCAGCGACAGTCACCTCCACTCTGGTGCCATTAACGTGTTGGACTTTTTCGCCTTGGTCTGTGGCTAGGACGGCGATTGTGTATTTGTTCATCTTTTCGCGGTCTAGCTCTTTTAAGGTGGTCACCCATCCCGTTTCACTATTAATAGCAAACAGCTCGGAGATCTCCTGCGAGTTCTGCTTGGGGTCGAGGCTGTAAATGACATGGCCGTTGGTTCCAGAGTCTTGGTCGGTGGCTTTGACTTGGATCACTTGAGCCCCACTTGGAAGGTTTTCCACAACGACAGCCTCGTAAGGGTGTGACTCAAAGACAGGTTTGTTGTCATTAAGGTCCTTCACTTGGATGTTAACATTTACAGATGTCACTATGTCATAGTTCTCATGTTTAGTTTGGGAAAGCAAAGTGAGTTGGTACCATTTGGTCGTCTCATGGTCAAGGCTTTTCTGAAGCTTTAAGGCCCCACTGTCTCTGTCTACAACAAAAACCTCATCTTCATTGCTCTCGGGAGTGTTGCCCTTCACAAGGCTGTAAACGACTGGTTGCTCACTCTCAGTCTGAATTACATCGATCTCTGTGCCAATGGGAAGGTCTTCAGCAATTGTGTAGCGGTAATGTGGTTCAGCAAATTTGGGAATTGGTGTCTCTGGTGCAACAATCCTGATGTATACCTGTACAACAGAATGTTTGGGTGGATTCCCAGTATCCTTCGCCCTCACAAAAAATGCATAGAACTCATTTTCAAGTCCAATGAGACTCTCTTTGGTTGTAATGACTCCAGAGGTTGGGTGGATTTCAAAGTTCTCCTCCACATTTTCAACATCTGCTTCAATTGAATACTCAATGTCAGCATTGCTTCCCTCATCCATGTCTGAAGCAGCAATTTTAACCACAGAGGTTCCCCTTGGGACATCTGATGCAATAGTGGCTTTGTACTCAGCTGCCCTGAATTGTGGGGCATTGTCATTGACATCTGTGAGAATGACATTCACTATAGAAAAGCCTACTTTTCCACCGCCGTCTTTAGCTATAAGAGAAATAGGAATAACCTTTTCAACTGTAATTTCGCGATCAAGGCTCTCAAGAGTGAAAATCTCTCCATTTTCATTGACAGAAAATTTGTCTTTTGCAAAGTCATTGACAATCTGGTATGTTATTTGCCCATAAGTGCCTTCGTCATCATCTGTCGCCTTTGCTTCTGCTACCAAGGTACCAATAGGTGAGTTTTCAACAAGCTCTACCACATAGTCCACCTGAGAGAAGGTGGGGTTGTGGAAGTTGGCGCCAGTAACTGTTACCATGACAAGGGCTGAGCTTCTGAATACACCGTCTGATACTGATACACTGAGTTTGTAAAGAGGCTGCATATGTGGCCGACGGTGGTTGGAAATGGCAATGGCGCCTGTGTGTTTGTCGATGGAAAAGTTCTGATCCTCATTGCCGGATATAATGGAGAACTCCAACGTATCAGAGTCTGAGCTATCAGCATCAGATGCCTGGACTTGGGTGATGAAGTGTCCACGCGGGGCTAACTCGCTAATAGTAGTTCTGTAAGTGTGCTCTGTAAATATTGGAGCATTGTCATTCAGGTCGGTAACGTCTATCGTCACAATGACATCACTCGATAGGGCTGGAACTCCTCCGTCCACAACGCGGACTCTCAGCTTGTGCTGCTGGATCTTCTCATGATCAAGAACTTGGGCTGTAGAGATTATTCCTGTGTGACGGTCAACAGTGAAATAATCTGAACTCTTCCCTTTTTCCTCAACCAACTGAAAGAATACTTCTTGGTTATTACCAGTATCAGGGTCTTTGGCATCAACTTGCAAAATTGATGTACCAATGACAGAGGCCTCTGAAATATTGGCATAGTACGCCTTCGACAGGAACACAGGGGCGTTGTCATTTACATCTTCCAGTATGATATCAACAAACACTTCAGAGTGTGCTCCAGTCAGAGAATCTGTGGCTCTTACATTTAATTTATAGGCAGGGTGTGTCTCAAAGTCCAGAGGCTGAATCACATGAATAACACCTGTGTTGAAATCAATTGAGAACTGTTTGAAAGGATCTCCTTCAGAGATGGTGTACACAATACGAGGGCCTTCAGAATCATTGGCCTGTACATGAAGCACAGGTGTGTGTAAGGGAATGTTTTCAGGGATTTCAATGCTGTAAAAGGGCTTCTCAAACACAGGCATTGCTTTGTTCACCACTGTTATTGGCACTTCTACTTCTGCTGTGAGTGCTACCTCTCCATTATCCTTTGCCATAACAACGACGACAAAGTCTGTGTTAAGCGAATCCTTTTCAAATTTCTTTTTCAGGGCGATTTCACCAGAGGGGCTAATTTGAAAGTGCTCCTGGTGTTCCTTCAGGTGATAATGGATTTCTGCATTCGGGCCCATGTCTTTGTCCACTGCTGTGACTTGTCGGATGACCTGGCCTTCCTCCGTGTCCATCTGGACCAGGGCATGATAGGGAAGGTTCACAAACATAGGTTTGTTGTCATTTACATCTTCAACTGTCACAGTTACAAGAACGTGAGCCCCATCTTCAGATTTGTCCTCTCTGGTGACCTCAACAACTATATCGAATGTGTCCTGTGCCTCGCGATCAAATGGAATCCCAGTGGTTGAGATTACTCCAGATGTGTGGCTGATTTCAAATCTGCTGTCAGGGTTCAGAATTTTGTAAAACAAGGGCTCGTTCACCTGGTTCCCAACAGCAGCAATGACAGCTAGTGTTTTTTTCTCAGAAAGGTTTTCTTGGATGTGGGCTTTGTAGGACTCCCTGGTGAACTTCAGCTTACTCTCCTTGTTTTCCTTTACATTTATCTTCACTGCAGCAACAGTAGCAAATCTACCATCGGAAACCCTGACCTTTAATTCATATCTGCTCCTGAGCTGTGTGATATTCTGAATAGAAATTATGCCTGCGATTGGATCAATTTTAAATTTATCACCAATATTTCCCTCAGAGATGGAGAAGATAAGTTTGGAGTTAGGCCTAGAGTCTGAGTCTGTAGCATTGACTTTAATGACTTCCACCCCTTTGTAAGTTGGCACTACGATGGTTGTCTCATAGAGTTCTTGGCTAAAAACTGGTGGACAGTCATTAACATCAATTACTTCAACGGTCACGTTGGCTGGCGTCTCTGCAAATAGCCGTGGCATTCCTAGATCATGGACCTGGACTGTGAAGCGGAAAACACTCCTCTGTTCATAATCCAAAGCTGCTGTGATTCTGATTGCTCCCGTGCTTGAGTCAATGGCGAAATAGTTATGTGCATAAGGTTCGACAATTTGGTAGATGAGCATGGCATTCTGGTCGCAATCAGCATCTGAGGCACGAATGACAAAAGGAGTGTTTTCACGGGTCAGAACAACACTGTTGACTGGGGCAGACTCGCTGATTACTCCTTTGAATTCCCTCTGGAGAAAGATTGGAGTATTGTCATTTTCATCCTTGAGATGAATCAGTAGAGTTGCGTTGCTGGCAAGTCCCGCCATGTTGGTGCCCTGTATGATGAGCTTGTATTGAGAGGCGGTCTCATAGTCTAAAGCTTTCTGGGTCACAACCACTCCCGCGTTAGGGTTTATATCAAATGCGTGGTTGATGTTGCCACCTTTTATTTGATAGAAAACAGATGACTGGCTGTTGGCTGTGACCAAGCTCACAAAACTTCCTGGATGGACTGATTCACTGACTTCTGCAGAGAACTCTTTTTCGGTGAATCTGGGGGCTGCATTGTCAGAAACTGTTACCATAATGTGTACATTGGCTGTAGTTGACAGTGGAGGTATTCCATTATCAGATGCTTTAACGGTCAGTTCAAACAGGGTCTTGCTGCTGCGATCAAGCTCTTTGGCTACTGTAATTGTCCCAAGAACAGGGTTGATGGCAAATGAGTTTGCAACATTTCCTGCAAGAAATAGACAACAAAAGAAGAATATATTAATGTGGCTGTACTACAGATTTCCAATTCTGATCCATGTGCCTGGTAATTAATGCAAAACATATATGGTAAAAAAAGTGTTGTACCAGGAAGATGTGGTTGACAAGCATTTGCAATGTCAGAAATGCTAAGTCCTTTTCAAGCCAGTCGTCTAAACCATCAGTTTCACTCAAAACAAAGCAAGCAACAATTCAATTACACTAAGTAATTTTAGCTATGTCAAATATGCATGTATTCAAACAAAAAGCTAATAGCCACGTTTCTTGTTGTCATAAAACAGCATATTGTAGGAGAAAATCATCGTGGGAAATTCTGAGGGGGGATCTACCCATCTCTCACGTATTTGGAGATCCTCTAGACAAAGTCTCCAATATTCTCCTACTCTTTGTAAAGTATTCCATTCATAATCAAGATCCAGTGGGCAGCCGGACTCAAGATGACTCATGCATTTTTTACGAGCTGATTTCATTTGCATTCATTTACAATGAAAGCTTTCTGCTATGAGAAAAGAAACTAGGGAAACTGTGGCTCAACAGAATGGCACAGCAACTTTTGTGTGCATTTACCTGATTCAATGCTGTAGACAATGTCTGCGTTATATCCCTTGTCTTTGTCAAGAGCTGTGACCTGGAGCACAGCCGAGCCTACAGCTGCAGATTCAAACACACGGCCAGAGTAAGGTGTGCCTATAAACCAGGGTGCATTGTCATTAGTGTCATCCACATTGACAATAACACGCACAAGGTTCCTCTTTACTGGGATGTCCTGGTCTCGGACCTAGAGAAGTGAAATTTAAAAAGAGACAGACAGACAGAGGAGGGGGGAAGAAAAGGAAGAAACAGTGTCAGAGCCTTCAAGCGATAATTCATACTTCAATAGTAACATAATAAAAAAGCAAATTATTCATATTTTGAAAAGCATAGAAAAACACAAACGTATCTTAATTTCACGGGTGTTTAATTTTTCCAATGAAGCAAACATTTCCAAAATAAACTCCATTAAACCATATGTAGGAACATTTTATAATTTATCAAGCTATTGCTAAATTGTCAGTGTTCATTGATTCATACCATGACAGTGAGGATGTGACGATGCATGGTCTCATGATCCAGTCGCTCAGCTGTGTACAGCGTGCCAGTTCCTGGGTCTAGTCTGAACTTCCTCAGGCTGAAGGGATCGGTGCTGCTCAGGAGAGTAAAGGTCAGTTTGTTCTTCTCGTCTCTGTCCACGGCGCTGATCTGCAGCACCTCAGTCCCTGCTGGTTTGTCTTCAGGGACATTAACCTCATACACCTCCTGAGAGAACTGTGGCCGGTGGTTGTTGGTGTCAATGACACGGATAAGCACCTATAGAAGAAAAATACATTTTAGAGAATATACATTTTTAACACCGGACTTCCATCATCTCCCAAAATACTTCAGATGGCCATGTTTCAGAGGATAACTCGATGGCTGCATCAGTCAAAACAATTCAAGTGTTACAAGTTACTGTTGAACATTTAGTTGATGAAAAGCACGAAGAGGGTAATTCTGAAGCAGTGGTCCCCAAACTGGATTAAGTTTCTGTAAGGGTTACAGTTAGTGTTAGGATTATGTGCAAAAACATAAATTACATACTTAATATTTTACACAAACACACATTTAACTTGAACTTTAAGTCCTCCCATACTCTTCAGTAATGCGCAGCGTTATGTCAATATAGACCAAATCGATACATACATCTAATGGCAAAAGCAATATTTTAACTGAAGTGCAACTTGATGCTGCTAACAGTGAAAACAAGAAATCAATGCTGAAAAACCACAATGCATCTAAATGAACTGTGAGCTACGTACAGGAGTGGGTTATTAAATTGAGAGTACATGTGTAATCAACCATTCAACAGTGAGTTGTCAACTGTGATAGGTTAGAAAGCCGATCCATGGATATTAACAATATATAACATGTCTAAAAGTCATATACGTTTTAGGATGGTTAAACATGTTTTAGTGTTACTGTTTAGCAGATACAATATTCTGCTTATGTTTTCACAAACGACCGCTTAGACTCAAATCCATGAAACCAATCTCTACACGTGTGCTTCTTGCTTTGGACAGCAAAAAGTGCAGCCTCTGTGTTTTTTTGCCACAACACACACACAACAAAGCATCTAACATCCCCAAACTGTAAAATTCCACTGGGAGCATGTTTTATCAACACCAGCCACTCGTCTAGTGGACTTCCGACAGAGGATTATGGAGAGCTGCTGGAATGCCATCTCTGCTTCCCAGACCAGCGAGGGGCTTCTACCGTTGCCAAACATGAGGAACAAAGGGATCACCATAGATTAGACACCTGCATACCAAACACCAGGGGGTGATGTCCCTCAAGGAAAATGGCAAAGCCGAGCTGTTTGGTGCAGGAACAGTGAAGGGGACTATAGTCACAATAGTTCTGACCAGTTGGTAGCTCACTAGCTGACCAGGATTTGTCAGATCTCTGGTCAACACAAATGCCCACTGTTGTTTTTCGTCATAATACTGTTTGTTGAGCCTATATCAGAGACAAATATAGACTCAACCTGACAGCACTGATAACATTTACAATCTGCTGTGTGCTGTGATGTTGGCAATGCTGTTGAAGCTCACAGATGTCATCTTGCAGGGGGAGCGTTGGGCTGCATGCTGTCTGTCAGTGCTAAAAAAAACTGGCTCTTTGCCACAAGTCATGAGCGACCCATGTCGCACTGCTAATCAGGATGCGTAATGTAAAATAAATATAATTTCCTAATGTGGAATTTACCCTGAAACAGCGTATGAAACAGAGCCGCTAGTGTATGTTGCACCATCAGCGGGCTGACAAGCTATGTCTTTCCAAGCATGTCTTCTCATGTCATGCCAGACATCATATAGCACCACATCCGCGATGTCTCACAATAAATCTTTCACACAAACAGATGCACATGCATGCACCCACACACACAGGCTCATAACATTTGCACTTCCACACATGCATCCACACAAAGAGGCTGTCCAATGTGTCTCAATCTGGCCAGGGTTAGATAACACGTCTTGTGAATAGTGAGGAAGGTGGCAAGAGCTGATAGTGCTGTCAAGAAGCAGAAAGGAATGGAACCTGGTCAGTAGTATCCACATCTATCCATAATGTACTATGTCAGATGGTTTAGAAAGCACACAAAAGGCTATTCAGTCTCTATATGCACACAAACTCGGTTGTTCCTTTTGCAAGGAGGCTCTACAACACTTCAAAGGAACTTTGCCCCCAAACATCCTAAAGCAGCATGATACAGCCTGACTGCAGCAGACATGCTGGTGAAGAAAAAAACTCTGTAGTATATGGCTTCCTCTGGGAAATTTGAAGAGGAACAAGATTGAGACTGAGACACAGACGTGACAGATGGAGATACTAAAGACAAAAAAAGTGCTGTGAGGGTGAGATGAGAGTATGAAAGAGAAGTGACGGTGAAAAAACAAAAGAAAGCTCAGGGAAATGGTCAAATTTAGAAAAGACAGGTTGTGGGTGGTAATGAAAGATATACACAAACAGAATAAAATGCATAAAAAAATAAGTCCTAGATACAATAGTCAGCTTTGATACAGAAGGTAAGAAAACATAACTGTGACTGAATAAGGTAAGCCTTCGAGTGAGACATAAAGAGAGTCTTTGTAATGTGGACTGAGATAACATGAGAAACAGCAGACCAGGAACAGATTGTGAGCAGAACAGCTTGAGGTACTTCTGCATGGCCACGGGAGGATGTCATATAGTTGGAGGTGGGGGAAGGGAGGCTGGGCTGCATGCCGAGCCTGCCTTGTTGGCGCAGCTCCTGGCTATGAGGTGCCCGAGCTAGAATGCGGCACCCCTTGTCTACATCATCAGCTGATCCTTCAGAGACACCTTCATGGAATTACAGCGTTCAAATGGAAAGCACATAACAGAAAGGCCGACTGTTTCCCATAGACCTCCCACAGACCATGAGCTTCATACTGATATCACCACTGGAGCCCCAGGCAGGTTGGAGTTAACATTATGTTTCAATTTCCAGCTCATAGTTTGTCACTGGCATTTGAAAATAAAATAAACACTCAAAAAGAAAAGCGTGCTTAAGAGATCACAAAAGAAAACACAGGCTTCTGAATAACGAAACACCTTTTGTGTGTTGTGTATCCAGAAAAAAAGGACACCTAGGGGCTTGCATTGTGCTCATTGTCCTCCTGTGCCATGTGTAGGAGAGGAAGCCCCCCCTGCCAGGTGGCAGGTTCTGGGCAAAGGCAAGGCACTGGCACCAAGCACTCCAACATGTTCCCAAAACAGGATTAACACAGCCCACTATCCACAGAGGTCCAGTGCCCTTGTTTGCATTTTATTCTACCTAAACAGAATAATCATCATCATCATGCCTGCATGCCTGGCCAATAAATGTGGAGCTCCTTGAAAAACGGAGAGGGAGAAAATCAGAAAGAAAGACAAAGAGGGATAGAGAGAGAGAGAGAGAGAGAGAGAGAGAGAGAGAGAGAGAACAAAAAGGGAGAAAAAAAACATTCCAAGGAAAGAGAAAATAGGCCATACCGTCTGGCAGCACAGCTTCCACATGACTTTGATTTGAGGAATAGATAAGTCCGACATTGTGCGTGATCGGGTAGATCTAATTTGCAGTGGAATTCAGTATGACTTTTTTTAAAAGGTAAACATGCTGTCCGCAAAGAAAACTAATTCATATTCAATAACAAACAACTCTTTTGCATTTGATTTCCTATTAAAATAGTCTCTTATTGGATTGTTGCAAACACAGATACAGAGACAATTGACTACTCTGAACATCTGTCTTTTATGTAATAAGCTACAGATTATAACATGTCTTCAAGTGTTTATCCGAATTCTGAACAATCAAGTGAATTAACTAAGGGGTTAATATTATTTGCCTGCCTTGAAATAATAGCCAAGCAACTTAAAAAGTAAATGAAAACATTTCAGTGTGGTTTGACACAACCTTTGAAACCCTAGCCCCATTGGTTACTCGTAACAAAAAAAAAACATGTATTTCTCTGCAAGAGGTGCATTTACAGTTTTCTGTTAAAAGCCCTGCTGACAGAGCAAATACTGTCAATGCTGAACAATGTTATCGGATAAACAAGTTAGTAGCCAAAACACTCAGATGGATTTCCTGAAACATGAAGCACTCAGTACTCTGAATCCACAGGACATTTAAGGCCCCCCCGCACATATGTGCAAGTCAACCAACTGATACTGTATGTGATATATCAAATGTGAAAGAAACAGGCAGACTATTTAAGATGTCAGTGTTTGATAATCACTTTTCCTGGTTACAAAACTGTCTATTTGAAATTGATGTAATGTGAATTGCTTTGCTTTATTACAGTTCTATTAACTATGTCCTCTTGTGTTTCTTGTCTATAACTACATGTTATTATATGCTGCTGCATGTCTTGGCCAGGTCACCCTTAAAAAAGAGATTCTTAATCTCAATGGGTTTCTCCTGTTCAAATAAAGGTTATAATAAATATGAAATATGAAATAATAAAATATGTAATAATCAGCTAAATTGCGATTTTCAAAACAACAAAAGCTTACAGGCCAACACAAGTTAGGATTTTGTTTTTTTAAAAAATAATAAAACAATACATTTCCACTTTCAGGGATGTCTTTATATTACTAGCCTACAATTTTTGTGGATTGCTAAAGTCTCTGACGATAATACTGTATGCCTTTTTCAGTCACCTATTTGGCTCTCAGCATCTTCCAGGCAACTGGCCTAAATCATGTCACAAGTTTGGTTTATGGAGCATACAAATTCAGTAAATCCGTTCCCTCTATGGAAAACAGCTGACCTACAGTGATCAGCTGGGTCCACAGGACTGTATCTAAGATACTAACACTCATCTACAAGAGAGCCTATCAGACACAGCTCTAATAATACATTAAAAAGGCATGTGCATGCACAGCGAAACAGTGCCCTGTTGCAGGAAATAAGCTTTATCTGATATACTGTACAAGTGATTATTCTTTGACCCATTTCTTGTGTGAAACTGGTGGTTGAAATGAGCTGTGATGGCTTGTAGAGACGGATTTTAATAAAGCTGATCACCAAGCAGTAACAGTCAAACTTGTGATCATGCTGAGGTAGTGTGCAAAGTATGCTGCTATAACTTTTGAAGATAGGCAGTCGGGCAGTCTAGGTGTTTTTGGTGTAAATGACATTTTATAACATCACTATTAAAAATCAAACAAAATTATATCATTCCCTGTCATGTGAAAGGGTTGCCAGTACAGTCGGCCCCACTGAGTATCAAGCTCCTCCTGAGAATTGGATCTTTTGAATAAGTTAACCTTTGAATGTGATTAATTTGACTTAAAATGTCACAGCGTGCAGTATTGCTGAGATGCTTTTAAATAAGTGTCTGTTGCCAGGGCTTTAAAGAAACGTGCTTAATGTGGAGAGAAAATCATAGCTGAGAAAATAGGTACTGCGGCTGTTTTTTAAGGTTCTGCACTAAACTAAAGGACGTGCTGCTTCCTCGGATGAGCTGCAAAATGCCAGGGAAGGCGACGCTTCATACAAGGCTCAGTGGAGCACAGCAGCCAGATGATGAAAGGCTTTATTCATACGGAGTGACAACAAATAGATTCTTTTCCAGCTACAGTTCTCTGAAGCTCCGCTTTGAGGACAAAGGACAAAACATTTTGAATGCCACCATCCCATATGACCCAAAACGACCATGTAAAAAAAACTTCTAAATCTCATGGACAAGGCATGACCATCTCAACAAAAACCAAAGACCACTTGCATGCTTAAAAGCTTTTATCGTGGCAGTTCAGCTTTGGTATCAGCTGGGGAGCAAGATATATGCAAGAAGGATTAAATTAGCATATTAGTGTATTAAAATGCAAGTATGCCACTGCTTTGGAAGTTTTTGGAAGAAACTTTAACTTTCATCTTTCATCAAAATGGTTCACATAGGGTCTTATACAGTAGTACCTAATATTTGTCTTCTACTGCATATAAGCTTATTTCAGTTGATTTGGCAGTTTCTGGACTGTAGCATGAGCATAATTGTATATGTATGAGTGTAATATATTCAGGTATTTAGAGTCTTTTCAGAAAATACCAAAGCAATCTGTTTCTCTCAGAGAAGATTCACAGGTTCAGAGAGGGAGAAACACAGCAGAGGGAGGAGTGAAGGGGGCTCAAGAATGTACTGTATGCTTAAAAAAAAAAAACTGGCTAGACGGCACCATCATCACAGAAGCTCTGCGTCAGGAATGAGACAATGGAAGATTCCTGGAGTTCAATGCTCAACTGAGATGGGAGAGAACAGAGGAGGAGGAACACTGACTACCCATGTCATGGTTTGAAAACGTGTTCAACAAAAGTGTATTCATTAAGTCTGCTTTAGAATATTTCTTTCTTTCTTTCTTTCTTTCTACAAAAAACATAACTGTTCAATCCATTGAATCCGAACTAACTTTTTAAAACGCCAGCAGTCGACCAGCAACTGCCGTGTTCTATGAGGTAAAATTACTGCTTTTGTCAAATGAGTCTGGTGGCTTTGAAGAGAGCATAGATGGATATAACGGCTTCAGTTCCTCACTGGAAAGTGCTGTCTGACAGCAACTCGAAGCACTGAATATATTCTAAATAAAGCATACTTAAACCAATACCCCATACAACCCCACTTCAAAAAAGATCCTTTAAAATAAAAAGTTTGAGGGAATATGCTCATTTGCTTTATATCAATCCAAAATATCAATCTACAGCCAGGAGATGGTTAATTTATTTTAGGACTAGGAAGACTAGGAAACAAGGGGGAACAGTTACCCTGGCTCTGTCAGAAAGGGGAAAATCTCCCTACCTTACCATCTCTAAAGTTTTGGGAGTCTTTTCATCACTGTAAGGTTGCCAGTTACCCAGCGAAGCACTTCACCCGGCTACAAAATGGTCCTGCACATAACCTCAACATAGTCTCCCCGTTTCCAGTCCGAATGCCAAGATAAACATGGTAGCTGCTGGTTGTAGCCTTGCATTGAACAAACAGATATGAGAGTGGTATTATCTAAATCTTGCCATGAAAGTAAATAAGCATATTTCCCAAAATGTCAATCTGGTGATTAAACACAATTTAACCACACCACACAGGCAGCAACAGACAATAAAAGATGTCTTTTAACAGCACAGCCTGACCATATCATATACCGTACCATATTTTTTTGTGTTACCTCTCCAGTTTTTTTTCAAGGCTACACTAAATAGTTAGAAGTCAGGTCATGTAACGATGTAATGAGACGCAAACCAATAAACTGTCATTTTCCCGGGCCAGTTGAGAGCATCACAACGTAAACACATCACAACTAACAGGACAGTTAGGGCAATGCTTCACTCATTACCCGTCCCTTTGCTCCTGCTATTTCTCACATAAGAAAAACAGAACCATGACAACGCCTCATCAGCTTCCAACCGTTTCATTAGTGTTTCAATTACCTGGGTGCTGACAGTTCGTGTCCCATCTGTGGCTTCCACCGTCAAGTTGTAATTTGATTTCTGCTCGGAGTCCAGGGGCCGTGCAACAATCAAGGTTCCACTGGCCTTGCCCACGTCAAAGCGGCTGTCATAATTACCACCTGTGGAATTTTTTTTTTTTGTACAAACAAAAAAGGACAAAAGATTAGCGACAAATCATCGCTTAGTTGTGTGCATGTAGCAAGGTTACACAAACACAAAATGGGGCGCTGAGATGGGCATACAAACATCCTTTTGTTTTTTCTTCTTTTTTTTGCTGCACTGATGTCAAAGACAATAATGAATAGATACAGTAATGTTGATGATATCATTAACTATCAGTACAGATTTGGTTTTGATCTAAAAAAAGTATTGACATAATAGCTATTTCATGCAATTCATTCTAACACAAACAGGATGGGTACATAACAGTGATGAATGTATAACAGGGCTGCACATATGCGATAAGCGATGACGTTGTTGAATATCGCGATAACGATATTACTTGCGATAAATAAACGGATATTAAAGTGTGATTCTCAGTTCTGCTGCTTTCAGTATTTTGCTAAAATAAAATAAAATTGCTACTACAATGTTGAATTCAAAACAAATAATTTCCAACATTCTTTTAGTGAACAAATTGACCATTGAATTGATATAAAGGCACCACTAAAAAAGAATGGCATTACATTTTAATGTGTGGTTTTCTAGTGATATTTTCTTTCAACATAAAAAAAAAATGTTTTGTGTCTCGCAGCCTTGCGCGAGTTGATATTGCGATGACGATAAAAAAAAAATAAAAAAAAACGATATATTGTGCAGCCCTGTATAACACCACAATACATCCTTTTATATACCATGATGCTAAACTCCACACAGCAGTGGATATAAAATGGAGCTCTAATTCACACAAGGTAAGGAGAGAAGGTTTCCCCTTCTTCTCTTGAGACTCTTAATCAGGTCACAGGTTTCGGGGAAAAAATGTGACACAACATCAATCCAACGGCACAACACAATTGAATCACAGCCAACAGGCAGCACCAACACAGTCTAGGATGATTTCTTAATACAGCACAGCCTATTAGGAAATCCCAGCAGCTACCTTCTGCTGTACAGTTGTGGTCACAAGCCATCTGTAGGATGTAAAACATCTCAGTATCCTCTATGCCGTCTTGCAAAAATCCAACCAAACAGAACATTCCAGAGAAAAGAGGAAAGCAGTAAGCAGAGCACAGAAAGAGAGAAGAGAAGAAAAGAGACGTGTCAGTCAGACATTGATTAAAGGGAGGACAGGGTGGCAGGAAGGAATAAGAGGCAAGCATTTTTGAAAGCAGTCAATTTAAGTCTTCTCATGCACAAAGTGCCTTTCAAAAATGTAAAAATAAAACACATTCAAGAGAGGACAAATTAAATTTTAACACTTCAAAACCGAGCTGCCAATTAAAATTGAAAGGCAATATACTAAATCTCACTTGGCTCACACAGGGAAGCTAGGACAACTATCAATATTTATTGTTTGTGAGCTATTAACTCATGATACAATTGTGTAATCTAATCTGCTCTACAAAGGAAGAGAGCAGTAATACAGACACAATGAAACTGATAAGCTCTAAAACTGGCTGACTGGTAACTGGTTTTGCCTTCATTTTATGCATGTTTAGGTTGATGAAGAACCTACATACATTAACTGCCATAAATGCTGCACTGCACCTGCCTTTTTACACTCTTCAGGGGGAATCACAGTATTTACGGACAAAATGTGTTCTTTCACCTTTTTTGTCCATTTTGGATCATTTAAAAAAAAAAAAAACTTTATTTTAATTAAAGTCCATAATTATAGGCTTTAAATGTCTGTCTAACTCAATATTTTAAGGTAGTAAATAATTCACATGAAATCCACTTGAGTCAAAAGTTTAGATCGCAGCTACTGCCACACTGCTAAGCTAGTTTCGCTGAAGTTTAGCTGTTCTCCATCATAACTGGATTTATCTACAGCCTCCACATTTAGTATCAAACTGAATTATCAATATGTTTGTTCATCAAAATGGATATATTTCAGTTACAGAATACAGCCAGGGAAACATCTGTGAGTACATTTTGTTTTAGATTTAGCTAAGGCTAGCCGTGGCTATCTTCCCCGCTAGCTTACACTTGATGCGCTTCTACTGCTTTTAGCTGTCTAATTGTCTTACGTTCTGTAACAATACTATGCTGTTTTCACAAAAATTATACATTTCTATGGTATGATAATTTTTCATATTGTTAAACAAATGCCAGAAAGTCAGTTTTGACCAAATATATACATATAGTGACTGCATATTGGCTTTGTAAGGCAGCCAACTTGGCTAAGGAAGTCAGATTTTTACCTTAAAACTTGGGAATGCCAGCTGAAAATGTTTGTTCAAATTTGACTTCTCACTGCCATGCGGTCTAATATGACGAACAACTTAAACTCATAATATACTTTGTACTATAAAACAATATTGTCTTTTAAATTACAGTTTTCTTTAAATTAATTTTCCATATTACCCAGACATATCACGCACAAACACTATGTTGGTCCTAAAAAGACCTTTTCCACCTACGGTGCATTTCTATGACATGGAGCTTTTCTGCAGTATGCATGCATACACACGACAGAGAACCATGTGAAGGAGGCAATACCTGTGATTTCAAACCACACGGGAACTTCAGAGGATTCTGTGGCAACGACCCCCACCATGTGCGCCACAGGGTCGCTTTCCATTACAGAAAACGTGAATGGGGACTCCTCGAAAAGCAGGGGAGCTGCATCGGCTGGCAATTCTGGCTTGGGAATCCACTCGATATGCAGACGACAAGAGGAGGATTTTTGAGGGCGTCCATTGTCGACGGCTTTAATCTGAGAGAGAGGCGGGGAATGAAAGACGTTACACAGTGTTATGCAAGATTTTGTTGCAAATGAGTTTCTGTGCAGCTCTCTGGTGGTTCCTCTGCCTGACACTCTTCAGGAGTAAAATGTTTGGTTATGTAGCTTGCTAGTTAATGCTTACAGCTAAAATACTCCAATAAACCATATTAAATTGTAGTAAAGTATAAGCACTGATTTATGGCACTACTTCACAGAAGTGGTTGTGTTTCAATCGTAAAAGCTTTTCTATACTTTGAGCTATCAACACGGCAAGAGAACCGTGCATTTTGAATAACAAAACACCTTTTGTGTGGTATTCTCTTGTGATTCAACCTTTTGTGTGGACTTCAATTACTGTAAACTCTGGTGGGCAGTGTCTTCTTGCAGTAGGAAACACAACTTTGGCTGTGTGGGGACATAAAAATCTAGGTGAAAACCAGTTTAAACCAAAAAAGATTAGCGTTAAGTATCACCTCGGCGGTTTGGACAGCCGACTGTGATGACTACACTGCGGCAAGTTCTTGTTCTTTGTCTCACAGGTGGAAGATTGAAAGATAACATTTTTTTTTTTTTTTTACACATATCAGTTATTCTAATACTTAAAAAACAGCTGCCAAGATGAGTAGAAATTGGTGCTGTAGAGCTGTTCACTGTAACAATGGCTGTTATCGGCCAAAAAGAAGTCCCAGCAATGATTGATAAATGTGGCTCTTGATGAAGAAGGCACCACAGTAATAAGACCATGGTAATACAGCAAAAATACTGTACATCCTTGTAACAATGAGATCCTAATTGGATAGTGTGAACTGGTGCTTGGAACATGCTCCCTACAGTGTAAAGTAGAAGCTTTTTGCAAGCAATTTCCTTCTTCACTTGTGGACCAACATGATGTGTGTGGACCAATTATCTTTTATGTGTATTTTATATATATTTTTAAACACAAAAACAAAAACAAAAAGGAGGGTGGAGAAACAAATGGGGTAAGAAAACTTGAGAGGAAGAGGAGATTAAATCAGTAAAACAATAATGGGATTAGATACTCACTGTAAGGATGTCGTATTCTCCAGCAGAAGAGAACTTCTTGGAAGACACCAGGCCGGTCTTGGGCTCGATGAAGAACTTTCCGTTTTCATCTCCCTCCTCGATGCTGTAAGAGATCTCGGAATTGGGTCCCTCATCACGGTCTGATGCAATGACCCGATACACCGGGTCTCTCTTCGTGGCTCGGTCTCTCTCCGGCCTCTCCCGCTCCGGGAGCTTGATCTTGTAGATCTTCTCCAGGAACAACGGCCTGTTGTCATTCTCGTCAAGAACTCGGACGATGACGCGGACAGTGGTGGATTTGGCAGGAACGCCATGGTCAGTGACTGTGATCTGAGGAGAAAGAATAAATACTTCAGAACAAGACGTGCGTAGGCCTCAAAGGCTTGGGGCTGACAACCAGGAAGCAAATATTATCTGATGCAGTGAACTATAAATTCCATTCAATTTATCTCATGCCCTTTTTGTTTTCATTTAGATACAGTAAAGACATGCATCCCTTCAACAGTTATAATGTTCGAGTTTTGGAACAAGAAGCAGTAAATACCTAAAAAGGTTGATAATTCCAGCTAAATCATTGAACATCATGTAAAAGTGTCAAGATCAAGACAGCTGTGTTAGAAACTCATCATTCCAAAGCCTAAGACGAATCAAAGAAGAGCTGAAAAACGGGGAGCGTGCCTTTTTTCCCCTTCATCATGCTTTCATTCCACTTCTTTCTTTCTTTGCTGGCAGGGAGTCTTTTCCAATACACCTTCTTCACTTAAAAATGCAAATATACAGTACATCAGTTACCCAATGACCTAATAGTCTAATCTCCACAGTATAATGTATGAATCCAGTCACATACTCAGTCATAAAGTACTCCATATAATATGCTACTTCTCTGACCAAAAGTGGTTTGATGTTGTGAAAAGGGGGATTTTTTTTTAAAATAAACTACCAATACAAATCTCCGAGTCTTGTAAGGCAAAATTCGCCAGCAGGGAAATACAAGACTTAATTGTGTTTTATGTATTTGCAACCCTGATATAGAGAGAGAGTGCAGGACTTTGATAGCAGCAATTTTGGTCCCTTGGTTGTGTGATTGTTTGGTTCAAATGACTTGGTCTGCGTGAATGTTAAGTGCAGCATGACATTAGTGGGGCTTTTAGACTCTTGAGCCCCTATTTTAACCTAAAAATAAGGATTTAATAATCTAATTTTATGCATTAAGGTACACGGTCACAAGCACCTAAATCAATCAGGGAGTATACATTCAGTATCAGCTCTTTTGCACTTTGCATTTTGTGATGTAATGAACAATATCACTTTGGAAATGAAATAATGTAAAAGAGCCAATTTAAAATTAGCAAAAAAAGACACTTTCTTACTTTCTAAAATAATACTGGATCCACTGTTGCCCCTGTGGAGTCACTGATGGGTTGGTGTATTCAGGCTTTGTTTAATCTAGAGGCTGATGTGGTGAACTTAAAACTTTCCTAATATGAAATAATGTTTAATATGTTTGCCTGTGATCATGACAACAGTAGCTTGCATGGCTGCGATACGAACAACCCACCAGAGCTAATTATTTTTAATTAGCTGCACCTCTTCACTCTGATAGCACCATCTGCACTGACTCTGCTGTTGTGTGTCGAACTTACAAACAAAGATTTTGCACTGCTAATAACCATTAAGCCTTACTGCACTCAACTAAAGGCCGAGGGCTTTTAAAACCCCAGAAGTACTGAGTATAAAAGACAGTGTCGCACAACTGAATCATTATTGGGGCCTTAATTTAAGCCATGACATCAAGCGTTACTGGTGGCATACTTCTGCTTTGTAATATGCGCCATGGTTCAACACTGGCATGTGTCTTGGAGTGCACAGTTGGAAAAGTTTAATTAAAAGCAAAGAGCCACAGGCTGACCTAAACAAACACAATTTCCACGTAGTCCTAGAGAAATGGGCTCAAGGGTTGTGCGTCTGAGCGCTGGCATAGATTTGAGCATTTCTCGCTTCAAGCTGCAAAATACTGTAGAAGGGGAGAACAAATGTCACAGTCATTTAAGACCATCTGCTAAGTGCTTCACTAAAACCAGTCAGGAGTCCAGTGCCAGGCACACACCATTTTGTGCTATAGTTTCAATTACTAAAGTAATGTGTTTTTGTTTTTCTCGCAGTGTCTGCAGCTGTCTGTGCTATTCACATGAGTGGAATTAATTAAATGGGATGTTTCTCTCTGGGAGGATATGTTGGTGCCCATCCTGTCCTGTGTACTGAACATTTCCATTATGATCACATGAGCTTTATATATGAAGTATAGTGACTGATATCCCCGATTATGTAAAATACCTAGAAAAGGCACTCTGTTTGTGGAAGTAGGCCTATTAAGTATTGAAATGAAATGTCCCAGCACAGTACCTCAACAAAACTGCTATGTGTGTAACTGTGTGCATGCACACTATTCATTACTACACCATCTCTCTTTGGAACATTTTCATCAAAAGCCTTTGTTTGGTAATTAGGCGAACCACACAAAAGACAGCAAAGTTACACCAGAGGGAGTGTGTCTCATTGCATCAGTATAGCACTGCTGTCAAGTGAAGTCAGCCAATCCATTATGTTCTGATTATCTATTGCAAAACCTTTAGCTTTTTCTGAACGACCATATGCAAGTAATGTTGTTTTAATTAGAGATGCACCGATAGACCGGCCAGTGACTGGAATTGGCCGGTTTTCACGTGCTCGGCCAGTCTGACATATGTCGATTTCAATGCCGGTCAATGCTACAATTAACTGACAACATAAGTTATACGAGTTACAGTTCTCAATGACGCACGCACACACGGACGCGACAGCAAAGTCTCTTTTTCCTTTCTCTCAACTATCCCGCCGTGTGTCGCGCGTACCCGCTCGCGGTGTGAAGCGCGTGTCCGCGCTATTCTCGCACGTGTAGGGAACCTCGTGAATTAACAACATGAGCAACATGTCAGCTGTTTGGAAATTCTTCAGCGTGTGTGCAGAACATAACAAGTTTGCAATATGCAACACCTGCAAGGAAAAAGTAGGGCGTGGAGGAACGACACCAAAAACCCAAATCACATTTTTTTTGTTGGATATTGGATGTGAAAAGAAGGAAATGGTTCTAACATTGACCTTTAGATGTGTGTGAATTTCCCACACCGGGAAATATAGTTCTATTTTATAGTGATCCATTATCTGTTCAAAAAATGTTCTCTGTTCTGTGCAAAATGTTCTATTAAAGAAAAGATAGAAAATAAATATTTGTGTGTGCTGTAAAGTGGTTAGAAAAAATTAAATCGGAATTGGCTAAAATCGGTATCGGCTGACCTAACTCAAAGAAATTCAGAATCGGCCTAGAAAGTTGGAATCGGTGCATCTCTAGTTTTAATGCATTCAATGTTAACTAAAATAACCTGGGGATCAGGACAAATTGTGCAGGATTTTGGAAGTGGAAAGCAGATGTTTACACGGTGTCATGTTTACATAGAGCAACTCACTCTCTTTTACAGTTATTGTCAAACGTGCATTTCAGAGGAGTTACTAATGTCTGCTGCACTTTTAAATTACATTGAGAAAAAAAGAAAAGATATCTCATTGGTACAAGATGGCTACTTCTAGCATGTTTCTACTGCAGGACCTTTCCTAGGGGACCAAAAACCTTTTGGCAAACTATGAGTTTAATCAAAAGCATTTTTTGAATTAGCCCACTCCTCACAGTTCTTCATATGCAGTGGAAACCCAAACAAGAATGATCAAAGTGGAAGTTTAATTCCTACTGTAGTTAACTTCTTTAGTGTGGTCCATTTGGCTTTATAGTACATGGAATTATTTGGTCAAAAAAGAGATATTAGCTGTCACTTAATATGGTGTCCAATGTTGTGTCAGTTGATTAATTGTTGATACTATTTTGATAAGTGACCATCAATAGTGGACTAATCAATGAAATAATTTCTTAAGACAAAAATATAAATTAATATTCGCTGGTTTCAGCTTCTCATATGTGAGGATTTCTGATTAAGTGTCGTAAACTCAGTACCTTTAGATTTTGGAGTGCTGGTCAGACAATTCAACCAATCTAAAGACTACACTGGTCAAGTCTGTTTATTATTTTTTTTGTACATTTTGTAGATTAAATCATTAATCAGAAAAAAAAATTGACTGAGTAGGATCTAATATCTTAGTCAAATAGGCCAGATTAGCAACCTATCCAGGTACACTTCGTCTTGCCAACTGCATGCTGGGATAGGATCCAGACAACAGATGTGAACAGCCCATTCACCTCTGCCTTTCCATTATAATGTTCTCTCTATAGTCCCAGACCTGAATCCTAAGCATGTCCTGGCTTGTCCCACTTTTGCTATTTACCCACCCCCTCCTTCCTGGGACGGAGGTCTCTCATCCTGCCGCTAGAACCAACACTCAGACCATCAGGAGCAGCTTTGCCTTTTCTCAAATCCCCCGCTGCCTTTCTACCTTGTGCTCTCCGTCTCTTTCACGCACAGGCACACGACGACTACCAACCCCCATCCTTCTTATCATAAAAGCCGAAGGCCCCCTGTGCTCCCTCCACCTCCTCTTGGCATTTGGTGCAAACAATGCTGACACAGCCCCCACCCTAATTGCTCCACATGTTCCACATGGCCCCACATGTTGCATTTCTTCTTCTACAACAAGCTTGTGCAAAAACTTCAACACTGGTTAGGACTTTGATTAGATTTGTTCTGCCAGCACCCAGTTCAAACACAAAGGAATGTGCGCACACATATATATTCTTCTGAGTCATGATTATCCCTTGATTAGCTGCCCTGAGGATACACTAAGGTGTGTGTGTGTGTGTGTGTGTGTGTGTGTGTGTGTGTGTGTGTGTGTGTGTGTGTGTGTGTGTGTGTGTGTGTGTGTGTGTGTGTGTGTGTGTGTGTGTGTGTGTGTGTGTCGAGAGGGTCAAATGTAGGGTTTATAGGTTTGTGCTGCTCCATGAATGTTTGGCCCAATAAAGTGCTTCCTGCTGGATTCTCAATAACCAGTGACCAACACGCACAAACTTCTAAAGTTGTCATGGTGACGCAGCTCTTTCCAGGCTGTGTTCACTCAGCCGCTTTCTACCTATTTAGGTCAAAAGTTACTTGCTTTAAATTATCCCTCCAACCTCCAACTCATGTTCAAATTAAATAGGAATGTGCAAGAGAGACTTTTTATTAGTTATTTTTCAGAAAAATGTTGGTTCTTTGTGCACTGGAGTTACAGTATCTGATATCATTGTACGCTTTAGCAATACACATTACAAAGAAAGGCAAAGAATATTAGCATGAAGAGAATAGGCGTGTTGAATTTGGCGCAACATTAAAGTCGTCCAGAGTTTGAGCTGGGCGTTTAATGTGGTTGATAAATGTCTGTCTGGAGGCATGTTGTCATTAGACAAACAAACACAATTCTTGAACTCAGCTTAGCTTAGCTTAGTTGGGTGCTTCTTTTTTCTTTTCTTTTTACAAACAAAAATACTTTGAATCAGACACCAATTCCAACCTAGTAGTTCAACAGCTTTCAACCACATGTTGGAAGTAGCAATTCTATGTGGAGAGCAAACCGCTAGAAGGAGGAGCTTTGGGTTTTCATAGGAACCTTTTTGACCATGATATCCAATAGTATTCACAAATTCAAAAGGTGTAGTCAACAAGATTCAATTTAGTTGTTTCTTTCTTGCAACCTTGTTGAATCAATTTCACTCATCAGTAAAACATTTCCTTAAAGTGCTCATATTATGCTTTTTGGCTTTTTCCCTTTCCTTTATTGTGTTATATATCTTTTTGTGATTTTACATAGTGAAAAAGCTCAAAGTCCACCCCAAAGGGTCTTACCATCTCCAACAGAAAACACTGTTCACAAACTGCTCCAAACAGCTCTATTGTAGTCCAGCCTTTACTTCCGTGACGAACCTGCGTCACTTTGTAACACGTTTTAATGCTAGACTAGCTGCTAGCATGGCACGCCCTCATACTCTGCTTCTGACTGGCTAGTAGTCCTTACCTAGCTACTGCACATGTGCGACTCCCAACAAAGATAGACTAGAAGTGAGATGCCTCACTCTGTAACTAAAACAGAGAGCTCAACACACAGGGTGAAAAAAGGAGCTGCAGCAATGTGCAGTACAACAAAAATATGGTGTTTTTTGAAAATGAAACCATGTAAACCTATTCAGATAAAACCTCTAAATACAAGTATGAACCTGAAAATGAGCATAATATGAGCACTTTAAAATAACACAGTCTTCCCTTATTCCCCAGTAATGCAATTAGTGCAGTGCAATGTACAATCAGCGTATGAAATACAACACTGCTCTGGCACCAGATGTATCAGCATTATCCGTCACCCAGTGATCACTGAA
The DNA here is from genome assembly GCF_031162955.1 of Sander vitreus. Classification (NCBI taxonomy): domain Eukaryota; kingdom Metazoa; phylum Chordata; class Actinopteri; order Perciformes; family Percidae; genus Sander; species Sander vitreus. The sequence continues at coordinate 27,035,188 of NC_135856.1, read as the reverse complement.
TTGTGTTAACTTCTAACAATAATTAAAAGGCGTCCAATCTGCTCCCTGTCATCACCGGAAACACAATTAAAACGCCTATTATCAACCTCGGTTCTGTGTTGAGAAAGAGGGAGGACAACAGATCAGGAGACAACAGAGCCCAGCTCAATATAAAACCCACAAGTTAAGACATTGACCTGATGATTTGACAACAGTTTCCTGTCCCAGCTTGCTCCATCCACGAGACGGAACAGTGGGAAAGAACAAAGGCACAGTCACCAGGCTCTTCTACACACCTTCCACCTCTCCCTTCTACCCCATCCGGAAATCAGTTCTAGGTGAAATGATTCCAAAGGGACCTTTTCTTGCATATACAAGAAGACTTGTTTTTGTTGGAAACATGTGGCACTTAGCCAAAGTTGGCTGGAAATGCCAAACCTCTGAGACAGAAAATGTAGTTTCTTTCTAATTATAATGTCAGTAATTCATTTTCACATAAATAAGAGAGGCTGCCACTGACCCGTCCATAGCTTTTTCTTTAGAGTTGAAAATGTGACAAAATAAAGTGCTTACCTCAAGAATGTGCTCGTCTTGTTGCTCCCTGTCCAGTTTTCTGGAAGTAGTTGTAACCAGACCTGGTGGAGACAATCAATAATAATATGAATTACATGCATATAGAATTAATTACATGAAACAACAACCACGTGAATCCATTTCTGTTGCTCTATTTTATAAAATATTTTACATGACAAAGCAATCATTAAATCACAAACTAAATATCACTGAAAATGCTGGACCAGAGGCTATTGTTACTGCAGATATATATATCGGTGTCAGTGTATGTCGGCCGATAAAAACAAGGAGTTGCAGAACAGAAACTCCAAATATGTTTGAGGTAGCTTAGAAACTATCAGCGAGCATGTCCCACTCAGCACAAATCATGGTCACACTTCTTTAATAACCAAATTGTAGGGATCCTTGTCCGAAATGCGTTTTGGATAATAATGTTGGCCAATATATTGTTTGACGATATATTGGATTTCTTAAACTCTCAAAATATTGATATCTGCATCAAATAGCCAGTGTCAGTAGGCTATATGGTGGACTAATTCAATTTGTAGATCATGTTATCAAGAGCCAAAGAGACACTTCCAGAAAACACTGGGGCAGTGAAACAACATTCGATTAATTAAACTCCCACTCACTGTTGGGTGACATAATCGGAACCCTGCTGGTTACCTCATCAGTCACCCATGAGTTAAGAGTTTGCATCTGGAGGAGTGCTCTCCCAGTAGGTCTTCCCTGTTTTTGGTCAAACCAGTTGCCAGACAGCCCACCACACTGCCTTACATATGTGAAATATCACAAAGGTCTGCAAATAGTATCCAAACAGCAGCACAGACTCGACACCCTGCTTTTAATTCTTCAACAAGCTGAATAAATAGTCCGACATCGCCCCCAGTACTGAGGACTCTTTGAAACAGAGAAAAGGAAACTTTAGAAAAAGATCCTGCTGGGTTTCAACGGTCTTTTTGAGCTCCATCGTTCATTTTAAGTAGGAGGATTGATTGTTGTGTGAGATCAATTGCACAGAGGGGACTTTGTTGAGCCAAGTTTTGACAAAAGTGAAAATAAAACAAGCTTGAGTCTTTAGTTCCTGGCTAATCCAATTTTGAATTAAATTCACAAACAAGAGAAGAGAAGAAAAGGAGGGGAAGGATATTGCTACATGGCTACATTATAAGCAGTGTTCTGTTCTCACTACCAATATAATTGCAACTTTGCAGAGACACTGAGTGTAGAGTAGATATGCCAACTTCAACCGCACCAGAGCCGCCTGCTTGCCACACTGCGCCTGATTAGCATAAAGCAAAGGATTTCCGAAACCCAAACCCATCAATGGCACATATGCCTGCAACGAGAATAGCAGGCCACAACTTACAGGTCCTGAAATAGCCCTCCCTCAGCACTGCAATTGAGGCATATGAGCGAGGCGCTTTTGCTCCCCCCTTTTTTCTCCCCCTTTCTTATCCTCTCCTTCCTAGGCTTTATTTAATCTTCACAGTAAGCTGCAAAGATATAGGTCTACTGATATTCTGTCAAAAATACTATAAACACCACTTCCTGTAGATGCAACTCATTTCTTTGCTCTGCTTATCTAACATAGCTACATATTGATGGGCAACACATTTAAATATTAGTTTTACATTCATTTGAAATGGCAACCATTGCAGGTGCAAATATGAAGGACACATTTTAATTACCACAAAGAAAAAATCAACGCTGACTAATTATTCATGTGCTTTAGCCAGGCTGAAGCTGATGGATGATAATGTTTTTAAGCACCCCTGTGTGCTGTGTTAGGTAACTTCTCTCTTTGTACATGTATTATAGAGCAGAATACAGATGACAGCATTAACCACACCGAGTCACTGATTTATAATTCGTCTGCAAATCCGCTGCCTAATCAAGGCTTTGGCTAGGTATCATAACAGAGACAGTGCTTGTAATGTAAACAGTATACTCTCCGGACAGAAGCACAGCACTGCAACAAAACATAGCATGAGCAAAACCAATGAATTCACAAAAAGACTGGCCACTCTGGCGAATAGAAATTTGGGTTTTCTAAAGACTGCAGAGAAGTCCCAATTCACAAACATAATTTACACCTTGACGCTGCAACAGCAGGCACACTGGAAGATGAGTTAATGACACAGGTAGCACATCACTGAATGCCCTTTGTTTATGGGTATACGCGTTGCTCAAAACTCTTGCATATTTTGGTTGAGGTGTAATCTCTCTCTCTCTCTCTCTTTTTATCCGCCTGACACAAAAAATAGCTCTGCTACCTCCAGCTGAAAATAAGATGGGAAATTTGGAAAGAGTGCACGGGCAAGCAAAAAAGTAAAGCGAAAGAGGGAGTGAAAAGTGATTTTGTCCTTAGTGCACTGTGGTTAGTTAAAGTTAAAATAGCAACAGCAGACCTCAGGTACCTCAGGTTTCATGTACTAACTACAACCTGCTGAAATTCCATTGTCAAGAGAAGCAGTTCAGTTGGCAAGGTGTCGTTAATATCAAGCGTGTATGGCTATCCTTCCAGGTGCAATTGTGCCTTTGGCAACAGCAGGATGCTGACCTTCTCCCAGCAGGGCGGCTACATTTTCTGCCAAACTGTGTATTCTTTATACACGTCTCTCATGCAACATGACAGTCCGTCATGTGGTGAGCATTTGCCTTTAATCATATGGTCTGTCCAAGGTTCCACTTTTCAATCACATAAAGTGTGTTCCACAGGTGTGCTGAGTAGTCTAGGGCTGATCATTTTCATTATTGATTAATATGGCAATTATTGTCTCTATTAACAGATTCATTGTTTTAGTCTATAAAATTCCAGACAATTGTTAAAAATGTCCTAAAACCTAATGAGGAGTCTATTCAGTTTAGAAAGAAAAAGTAAAGCAGGTAATCTTCCAATTGGAGAAACTGGAACTGGGTATTGTCTTTATCATTTTCTCTGGTAAGATGACTTTAAACCATTAGGCAATCAATTTTCAGAATAGTTGCAGATTTATTTTCTGTCAACAAACTGATCGATTAATTCACTATATGTATCAGCTTTACAATAGTCAGCTTAGCGGTTTTGGGGCATGGCCTCTTGGTGAAATTGTTTGAATCGCAAGCTCAATTTTACTGCTCTCTCGTATTTTTAAAGTTGAAGTATTTTAGAATTTTGATGGAGCATAAAACCAGCATCCACTTCGAGATGTAGAGATGTCTGGGAGTAGAATCAAACATCTCAAATGCAAAAACATATGTTGCGTCCACCGCGGATGAGTAAAGCTATTTTGATGCATGTTGTGTTGTGGCTTAAACTGCTTTTGTTTGCTTCTGTTTCCATTTTTGTGTGGCATGCTGCCAGCTCGCTGCCAGATCTCTGACCACGGGACTTGCCGCCCACTCTAATATCTGAGCACTGATCTCACTTTTGGAAACAACTAGCTTCCAAAAAATCTAAACTTTGTAAACTCCAAATCTATTTAAACTTATCCCGCAATCATCCACCACTCGTAAAAAAAAAAAAAAAAGAAAAAACCTACATGCACAGAAGAAATGGTCCTTTTATGTAGGACTATGCTGGCAATAGTGTTCCAGCCAATAAAGGTGCATACCTCTCTATCTCTAAATGTTAAGGAACTGTAAAATGATTGTTTGGTAAGCCAAAGCTCACCAGAGAAGTCTGTACTTCCAACCCGCAGCCTTTGTCACAAAACACACACACACACACACACGTACACACACACAAAAGCCATCCTCAGGCGTGGGCTGAGCTGGGCCGACAGTAATTATAGCCATGCTGTTTTGAGAGGGGGAGAAAAACAACAGCAAAGCAGCGGTGGCACTCTCAACCATGTCCTTGAGCGCTACAACCACTGCTCCAAAATGGAGGCCTGGAGGGAGTTAAGGAGTCTAGGACATTGTTGGGCCGGTTCATACCCAGGCATTACTGCTGTGATTAGCAGTCTTTAGAGTGACACACATATTTATACGACACACATCGGGAATGTGCTGGGTGTCTGCAGTGGCAGGACTTGTGCAATTTTAAAGTCCTTGAGATATTTAGTACTGTTGCTGTGAACTGACACTATGTTTTGAAAATTAATTATTTAAATGCTTGCTATTTCTCTCGTGTGTGGAAAATAATGAACAAAGACTGCAACATTTCTTATCCCGAAACCCAACGTTCAACCCCAGACAGCTATATCAATATTCACAGCTTCATTATGAGTCATGTGTCTGCTACTCAAGCCTAAAACAACACTGTGAAAAGTATCACTTTTCACTGCTCATGATGCCATCTATCCTCTCAAATGAAAACAGTGGGAGACCAACGTCCAAAGGACTCTGGGAGTTTAAGATGGGACTGATTGGTACATTAGACTAGGAGCTGTTTGTCGCTTTCTTTATAACAGACTCTTCAAAATGCTGCTGAACAAGAGCTACTGATTGAGATATTTTATTGAGAAGAAAAGCAATGCTTGGCATGCCATTTAAATGGCAGTGTAGTCTAACTGAGGTCCTGTTCCAGAAACACAGAATTCCTCCAATGAGAGGACATAGAAGCCAATACACTAAACACATTAATACATAATATGGTCTTTGTGAAAATGAGTAAAAGGCATTTAGCGGGGAAGCTATGTTTGCATTAGGATCGAGATATCTCAGCACCTCACAGCTGCAAGGTTTATTTGTAATCCGAAAAGACAAGCACGTCATGGAAGACTTAGGGCTATGGGGGATTCAGGTTCCCAAGTGCTGGTGAAAGTGAATGTTGTGGGGAGTTGTGTAAATGGATGGGATGCTTGGAAGCAGTGGAGCAGCTGAGGTACCATCGTGCTTACTGGTAGTTTTGATGGATGTCAATTCTGATATGTACACATAAACTCTGGGTGGTATTAAAGACAAGGCATCACAGATCGGTAGGAGACCGTGTGGGAGAAATGTACCCATGTTGTGATCGCAGGCAGATAGTTTGGTTTTGATACCTATTTGTTACACATCTTGTTTTAATGGTTTTCCCTTCTCTCCCTCATAGATTTCACACTGGTCTGTCAATTTTCATCAGTCAAATTTATATTCTTATATAAGAATACATCTGCAAGGCCAATTACACTGCCCACCTGTCAATCAAATACTTTTGGTTATAGTAGAGTATAAAAATTATGAAGGTTGAACTAGCGAGTTCTGGAAGGGCAGAGAATTGGTGCAAAATGTAATCCTTAGCAAGGATCTGTAGAACTTGCATGGAGAGACCATATATGCACAATTTTCATTGGTGGATGAAGTCCATTTTTTCCAACAGATATGTGTGTTCATACATTAAAGCCTAGCACTCCTTACAATACATACACTAGGATATTGTCTGTTGGTTTCACCTGCATTAAAACAGTGAATGACAGGTGGATTTGTTCGCTAAGGCAAAGTAAATCTGGGCAAATCTTTCACACTGAGTTTAACTTTGGTTGAGTTTGACCCACAAATTTGTGCTGTTGAGCAACAGCAATGTGTCTTGACAGTACTGACCTTTGAGGGAAAGGAAAAGCCAAGGAGTCTAAAATGGAGGAGGTTAAAGGACAATTCCGGCTCAAAACGAAACTAGGGGTTATTAACAGATGTGTACCCACTCAATCGTTCTCTGGGACGTTTTCATGCTAATTGAAGCTTGAAACAAGCTAGCGCGGACCGCTGATTAGCTTACAACGCTAGTATTCGGGCCAAAGGGAAAGTAAAAACAAATCACTATTTATACCATTAAAAAGGCTCAAGATATCACCAAACTTCAATGGTAGCATAATGAGGGTCCCTAAATGTTAACCAAAGCATTGAGAACATTGTAAGTGTACAGACAGTTTATTGAACGAAGAGCTGCGGGAGCTCCGTGAAAGGGCTACGAGAGAGAGAGAGCTACCGGTAGTCAATGCCGCAACACAGCCTCGTACTTCGGGAAATTGGTGGTGTACCTGCAGACATTGTGAAGCTATGGCCACCGAACAGGAGTGTCTGCGTTGCACGGAGTGGGACCTGTTGCGTCGCGACACCCAAGAGACGCAGTGTTTTGTACAGTCTGAAGATTTCCCCTCTCTGATAAACAGGGCTGCACTTGAAACTTTTTTCCATGTCCCGAAAATAAAATGGAGACGGCGACCCAGACCGGAGGGACCACATGGAGAGTTATCCACTGAGTAAGTACACTAGACAAGTTATGTTTTACTTCGGTGCGATTATTTCAGATACATTGAGCAAATTGCTTTTGATTTTAGTTTGCATTGCCAGCTGTAAGTCATGACTGTTTTTCATGACGGCGGCCGCATGTAAACATGAACGAATATTTTGAGCCTTTTTAGTGGTACAAAATAGCAATTTGTTTTTACTTTCCCTGTGCCCCGAATACTAGCGTTTTAAGCTAATCAGCGGTCCGCGCTAGCTTGTTTCAAGCTACAAACACATTCGATTAGCATGAAAACATGTCCCAGAGAACGATCAAGTGGGTACACATCTGTTAATAACCCATAGGTTCGTTTTGCGCCGGAATTGTCCTTTAATGTAGCTTATTTACTGTGTTGCATCATTCACTTTTATTTAACCTCCTCTGTTGGAGTATGAACTGCTCCACAAAAGAGGAATGGTTTGAAGACAGAGAGTCAATGAATTCACTGGGGCCTGCTAACTGACAGTAAGCAAGCTCGTTAGCTTCAAAAGCTTAACTTCCCTTTTCATTAACACTTTTTGTTGAATGACATGATGTACAACCCAAAGAACAAAATGCCCTGGGGGAGTAAACTGCATTATAGATACAAAGAAGCTTGAAGAGCTATTGTTACTAACTAACGCTGGTATGTTTCCAGCTGGTTAGCGTGTTAGCTTACCAGCAACACCAGTTCACCAACTAGTCTTGCGAGTAGTCACTACATCACAAAACTTCTAGAACCAAATATTTTAAGAGGATGCACGAATGACATTCACTGTGCCAACTTATGGTTTGACCAGGTCTTTACAAGGTATCATGGGGCCCGAAGGCAACATTATACTAAGAATACAAAACGAATACAGTCAAATGTTTTGCTGCCTACAAATTTGCACACACAGTGGTCCACACGTTGTAGCTTTGTACTGTTAATTTTTTCAAGGCAATTTTACACCTTTCACCTTTAAAGTGCTTGTGTGTACGGTTCACTTAAGTAGGTGAGGCATTTTGATGTGCACCGACAAGAGTGACCTGGTCCATTTAACAGAGGTATCTCACTGCGCTTCCACATTAACAATTGATCAGGAACATTTTAAGAGATCAAAAATTCAAACTAAAACACTGCACATTGTAATCATAATGTCAGTTTAATCTTTGCTTTGGTTCAACTTACTCGACCTTATTGTAACAATAACACTAATGGCAGTGCATCTCTGCTGCGACAGATTTGTCAATACACTGTCTTGAGCGATGCCTCTGCAATCCCACACGGGTTTGCCACTGTCAAATAAAACTTTCTTTCAAAATACCAGCAAATCAACCAATCAATTGTCTAATTAAAAGGTGTCACTTGATTGTCGTAGTTACTAGGCTTCATTTCACACATAAAGAACAAGTGGGTCAGGTCTTGTTTTGTTTTTACATGTAGGTCAAGAGGTTGCACATAATGGTTTGGCTTCACTTTGCACTGAATGAATCACAGTTCTCCTGTGGTGATTTTATAACGTTGAGAGGTGAGTAAATGTTAGCTTATCCCTCCTTTTTGCAGGAATTTCAGGAAAATCTTCACACAAAATTTTTGATAGCATTTTCTTCAATTAAAGTTTCTGCTCCATGTTCATAAAAATAAGGCAAGATAGAATGAAAACATTGGACACCCACAATGACAAGATTAAAAAGATCATGTCGCGTTATGGGACGTGTTTCAAAGATACTGTGGTTAAACTGAATCTTTGCCAACTAAGCCACCATGGCCGTTCTTTGAAGTTTTTAAGAAGACAATCAGACATTTTTCATTTTCACATTCTCTTTTCACAATCTCTCTTGAGAGCTGTAACAATTGTTCCGGCCCCAAATCACCGGAAACATCAGGAAGTTGTTGGAAGCATCCATTTCCTATCTCACTTCCCCTAATAGTGGTCGGGGCTTTGGTAAACCACTGAAAACACCAGGGTGTGTGTTTTCTCTCTCAAACAGATTAGGCATTACTGAAAGTTGATTTAAGCCCCACAAAAAAATGGATGATTTGCAGCTGCAATCCCAGTGGCTGTTTTCCCTTACCTTTTCATTCAACCCCAGGGGTGACAAATGCACATAAAACCTGTCGAAAGTATCCAAGCTTGCCAAAGCATTACCCACGGCACTCCTTTTAAATTGATGACAATGAGTTGCTGGCTGCAGGCAAAGAAAAAGGATGGGCCACAATTGTTCAATACGACTGTAAGAATTCACCTGGGTGTATCGTTCTTTATTTGGGTTTAACCACTGGAATGGAAGCTGCCATTAAAAGGGCAAACATAATCAGGTATAGACAGCCATATCCTATTAAAGGCATGCTCTTGTCCGCTATAACTACACCATTGTCTGGTGACGAATACAGATAGGCACCATCATTATAGGGTGGAGTTTTCAACAGGCTTTCGGTGCTCTGAGCAAAAATCTTATAGGTCAGGCCACCACAGACTAATTATGCTATGTTCGAAAAAGTCAATGCACTGGGACAATTAGAGAAGCTTTGGAAAGTACTTATACTACACAAGAAAAGGAAGAATAGGTACAACAGGAAGTAGATTAATGAGCATTTAGCAAGATAAGATAGCTATCGGAGTGATCTTTGCTCCAGCTCTCTCTCCTTAACTTAGATATGACAAACCAAACTTCCTGTGTGTGTGTGCGTGTGTGTGCGTGTGTGTGCGTGTGTGTGTGTGTGTGTGTGTGTGTGTGTGTGTGTTTTCTGGCATAAGAGCTCTGCTCAAAGTCCAGTACGTCCAAGTACAATGACAGCATTTCAGGGAAGAGAGAGAGAGAGAGAGAGAGAGAGAGAGAGAGAGAGAGAGAGAGAGAGAGTGATTCACCAGGTAATGAACACTGCTCACTCTACCACAGAAAAGGTGGGCAACTCATGTCAACAACCTCAGATGAACTAGCTCAGAGCTCTGACAACTCCTTCATACAGAAAATAAAACTAGACAACTAGTGGACTAGCTGTCTAAAGTACTGTGTGAGTGTGTGGCCAAACCATCATCATTCTAATTTGTACCCAAGTAATAAACAGCATTTAATAACATTTAGACATTTTACATAGAGAACACACATTATCTATCTGTCTCAGCCCATATCCTGCTGAGTCTTTTATCCAGCGAATACAATTCTTCTCAGCTGCCAAATCAAGGCTTAGGAGCCGAAAACAACCGTTGTCATGTCTGTGGGTGGGATGAGATCTGTGCCATCACACAACTGAGCACTGGTTCATCTTTGAAAATTTCAAACCCAAACAGCATTATTCAAATTCACTGATCTCATACTGCTTTAGAACACTTAATTCATATCCAGCTGACTGGCACAATTTTCACCCGACGTGGCTCTGCCTCCTTTTCTCTCTGCTTGTTCCAATCCCCTTGAAAGCAAAGCTATATCAAACCGTTAAGTTCTAAGCTCTCTAACGTTGGGATTGCAGTAGTGTCTGCTAGAGAGAAGAGCTGGCCTTGCACTTTAATGACAAACTAAAGTCAGAGAACAGCCAAAACAGCAGGACTTGTTTACTTGGCAGAAATAAGGTGGGCCTAAGCCTTTCATCCTGGGCTTTATGGAGTCAATGTGGGTCTGTGCGGGAAAAGGGCATCCAACGCCACCCAAGGTGTCAAGCGAAGTCTTCATATGTGTTTGAAGCTTGAGTGTATGCACAAGGCTGTAGTCCATGATAGAAGGCTAGCTAGTTAGCTTGGAACACATGCATGTTCCAAAACCCACACACAAAACATAGGCCTTAACATCTTTTCCTTTTTCCCACCCCTTTGTAGAGCTTTGTAGAGATGCCAAGGGCCTATGCTTCCAATGCAATTTTAGAACATGTAATTACAGAGACTTACATGTAAATTTAAACATTTTCAAAAACCTGTAATATGCGGTGGGAAAGCCATATTGAGTTGATAATGTGGAGAGATATCAGGCCTATTTTCATCTTGTTTAATACCACAGATATATTAAATAAAATATAACTTGTAATCGTTCCTCAAGACATTCAATTCAACTAAAAACATTGGCTAGTAAACATGTTACTGTCATTTTAACTGGCATATATCACTGTCTAGTAAGCAGCTACACTTGGCTCCCTGTTTTCTCTTGTTTTCTCTCCCCACCCACCTGTCTACCTCCACTCTCTGCTGCAATCTTCACAAACTATGAAGAAAGAAAATCAAAGCAACGACGCAGGGATTTAATGAAGTTGTCTTTGTCCAAACCACTCTTTGTTTAACTTGACTCAAGGAGCTCTGGTGTCCCACTGTTAAAAGTTTTAACATGCTTTGATATGCGTGAATGGCTCTTATTTTTTATGCTTCAGTGTCCTCCGTTAAACCAGTTTTTTTTACAGAGCTCTTCTGACACTCGTTTAAAAAAAAGAGAACCACGCAAAGACAATTCTACTATGAAGAGGTTCTGTCCACAGTGGCTTTGACCCTAAGCTTCATAATTGCTTCAGATATGTGAGCTAAGAAGACTTTCAACTGCTGAATAAGTGATAATTCACTGTAGGCCTGGATAAAGAAAACTATGAATCAAAGAATATTTTAATATTTTAATCAAAAATAAAAACCAAAAGGCAATGCCATGCCATTCAGTTCAAGATCAGCTGCTTCAGTGTAAACATTCCTTTCCAGGTATGGTCCCATATTGTCGTCCATAGAAGGGCAAAAACACACACACACACACACACACACACACACACAAAAAAGAATATATCTGGAAGACATATGATTGTAAAGATATTAGGTCTGCCTATGTTATGTATGACTGCTTTGTCAAAAGAAAAATATTCAATTTCCCAGCACTTTGCGTTTCCAGCCACCCCGAGTTCTTATCACCATAATGTAAGCTGATCTTATCATGCATGTAGATGAAACACCAACCTTATGTGTCCTCATATCTAAGGTTTCCCCTTTTCTTCATCTTTTATTTTTTCTTTCTTTTCCTGTCCGTTGGGGAGTGCCCAGCATTACAGTGAGGCTTGTTTGGGAGGCATGCTACATGATAAATCCTTATTTGGTCAGAAAAATTCACATTGCCACTTCCAACAAAAATAACTCTTTCGTTTGTTGATGTGACAACCTTGGGAAACAGGACCACACACACGTCAGTGAGGACAAACTGGAGCAACTGCTTCGCTGCCCATTCCTCATTTCAGTTTAATGAGCACTTGCATTCGAAGCTGTGTGTAAGCTAGGTAAGAAAGAATAACTAATTAAGTAACTGGCACTTTCAGAGACATACAGAGTTTAACCATCTCATGTTGCTACTGTGATCTATGATAGTCAAAATGGAAGTAATTTAAGTTCACACTAACTGATTATTGTTCTTGATTTATTTTATATTTTTATATTGACAAAGCTAATGGCTCTGAGTGGGTTTATGCACACGTGTAGAACACACTCTTCAGTGGAATCACACTCCAGTCCAGCATTGCGAGAATAAATCTGACAACTGGGGCTGTCAAACGATTAATTTTTTAAAGTTCTATACTTCGCGATTAATCGCATATTTTATCACATGATTAAAATTCTATTATTTTGCATTTCAGAACAGTTTTTAAGTACATATTAACAATCAAAAGCAATTCTTACCAGTGTGTCTTGATTGGGAATCAAATGAATGCAAAGAAAGACTTTATGAACTTGATTTTAAGATTTGTAATTATTTATTTACTGTAAACAAAAGAAAAATGTGTGAATCTGTCATTATTGCACAATTACTCCAAGTACCTAACTAAAAAACTAAAAATCCCTATCCTTACCAGAGTCAATATAGTGTTTAGTAACTCCTAAATAATGTTGATTACTCACTGACGTCCAGTGATCCCCGGTTAATGAGACAGCGTTTGCAGCACCTTGCAGCAGTTCCACTGTGGCTGCTTTCTCCGTGTCATACAGGCTGTGTGTGGGGCTGCTGTCCCCCTCAACAGCAATGAGACAGGTCAGAACATGCCAACCGTAGTACGTCTTTAAGACCCAGGCCTCTATGATGCTGACCAGTCTGCAGTTATTTGCCACCCATTTCGCAAGAGCTGTAGTAATTTTTTGGGATTTGGTTTCATCGACAGGTCGGCAAGTAGCACTCTCCAAAATACTGCTTTGCTTGAGTGGGTAGCATGCTAGCGTTAGCATCACGTTAACTGAACTATATGCTTAGCTCCGTAGGTGGTAGCTCAAGCTTGACGTGCTTCGGTGATGTTTTAATTCGGCTTTACACAACGTGCATATGGCTTTCGACTTGTCTACGAACCGTCCGGGAGTTTTGGAAAATAAAAAGCTCCATTCAGAGTTATTGCTACTGTCTTTCTCCATCATGCCTGCAGCCTGCAACAGCAGGAAGGTGTTAGGAGGAAGTGGCAGCTTGATGATAAGTAACGATGCTGCAAAGGGTCAAAATAGTAGCCTGTTATGCACGACGCAAAGCCGAGTGAAGTGTAAAATAGATTAATGCGATTAAAAAAAAATTACGCGTTATGCTCGGCCCTTAATCGCATCGCGATTAACGTGTTAATGCTGACAGCCCTACTGAAAACATTTACGGAGAGGCTCTGGATGTACATGGAGCTTCTTTTTTTCACCTATTAGAAGTATTTTCACTGCTATTCAACTAAACATAGCCGGCTCCTGCAACTTTAAAAGAATCCAATGAAATATTAATCATCACACCATTTGCAGAGTACCATATGAGAATACACTTTAGAGTGTTAGAGTGGAAAAAACCCCTGTAGGCACAACCCACTCCTGTCCTGGGCTAAAATATGGTGTTCACACTGCTCTTCCCTTTTCACAAGAAAGGGAACAGGAACCTCACAGCAGCTCACTAGCCTGTCAGCCATGCACTACAGTACATCTCAAAACCTGGCCCCAAGTCATTTAATATATAGTATAATTCTTTATATATGTTTGCCACATTTGTGACATTTAAAGTAGTTGCTGGCTTTGGATGAACCAGTTAGTATATCCCAATTGATCCCTGCTTACATGAAAAGAATAAGATGTGACCTGTGATCGTACAACAAGCTATTGTTTTTAATATTTAATCATTTAGATGGTTAGATAAACTGTACACTGGAAATAGGGCTATCCTTCAAAGTTTGAGTATGAGCTGATTTCTTTGTAGTTGTTAAAGGTTTCTTTCTTGAGTAAGCAGCCATGTTCAAGGTTACCATTATTCTTGGAATACAATATGACCTCATGAGTCAGAGCAGGGACTTCCTGTTCTGAGGAAGCAATTGTGTGGTAATAGTGACATAAATTTCCATCACAGTCACAGCAATCTTACCTGTCTTGGCGTTAACGGCAAAGAAACCCTGGGGATTGCCGCTGGTGATCCTGTAGGTGAGTTTATCGCTGGCCTTGGCGTCTGGATCAACTGCATTTATCTGGATGATTGACACATCTTTAGGGGAATTCTCCATGACGGAAGGGTAGTAAACGGGTTCTGAGGTTTGCGGTGCATTGTCGTTGACGTCCTGCACTTCGATGTAGACCTCGACGAAGGCAGAGAGCGGCACCACGCCGCGATCCATTGCATAGACTGTGAGCCAGTAGTGAGGTGTTGTCTCATGATCCAAGAGTTCTTGTGTTCGGATAACACCTGAGAGATGGGAAAGACGTAAACATACTCTTTAGCCTGCGTTATGTCAGGGAACATGTTTATGTGCAACACATGCCATGAGTTTTACATCACTGCCTGCACTATCAGTGACCTCTGAGATCGATTTGTTGCAATGAAGAGAACAGAAGCTTGAACAAGCGGATATAGGAGGTTGGTTGAAGGCATTTAGACTGAAACATGTCATGGTGGTACATTAACAACAACCAGTCAGTGTTCTCCTGTTTACATTCACTGGCAGGGAAGTTTTTTTTTTTTTTTACTGCCATGTTGGGCTGTAGCCTTCAGCTGCGCAAACAAAAGAGCTTTCAGAGACCTGTGAGTTGTATAAGTTGACAATGGTTAAATGGAAAATTGGAGGATGGGTCAGTTTGGCAAACTGAAAGAACTAAGGGGGATATGTGAAATTATGGGACTGACTGAGGATATAGGAAAGTCTGAATGCAGTTAAGGTTAAATATCACAAAGGTGTTTTGAGTAATTATGTCCCAATGCACTACGGCAAAAGACCCAAGGTGTAAAATTTGTATCAACAAGGTACGTTTTAATGCCATAAAAAATGCTATGTAATTGGTTAACTGTTAAAACGCGGACATAGGTGCTTGACCTCTCCACTTGAACACTAGTTAAAATGTTTGAAAAGCAGAAACTGGCAAGCAGTGTGAATGTTCTTTCTGATCTTTCTGAGGAAAAGCTAACAGCAAAGTTCACAGAAGTGAATTTGCTTTAGTGCTTTGCATTCCAACCTGGGCCCACTTACAAGCCCTCACCTTTTCAGTGTGTGTTTAAATAGGTGTAGGGGTGTTTCAGTTTGAAGCCTAGGCTATGTGTTAGTTTGCTTGTGAAAAGTTTTCGCCTTCCTAATGTGTTCACATGACTGCTAATAATTCAATTATAACCAGACTAAGATTTTTGAATTATTCAATACAGGCAGGAAAAATGGCACAACGTGAACCTGATGCAAAGCAATAAGAATCTGACAATAACAAAAAGTGGGAAAATCCATTAACTGTTAGGCATGTGGATGCCATAATATAGCAGTTACCTAAATGAAAAAAAAATGAGCTGTTGATAATGAAAAAACACCAAATTATTTGGATTACTTGCACATATAAAGTCCCATTATTTCAACAAGCACAAATAACAATATAAGGCAGCGAAGGGTAACATAAACACATAGATATCTTTCAGGCAATGGAAACCCTGACAACCTTTTTAATAACAACCATTTTCATGTTTGTGGTATTTGCGATACCTCTATAACCTTGATAAGTGAAATGGAAATGTATGGCTTTATTTCATTGTACTATTATCTGCAAACTAATAAAAGTGAATGATGGTCTAAGCACACCCGTATCATTACCGGTTATGGGTATTGTCCATTTTTCCTAGACTGAATCTATAACACACTAACTGGTCGCCCAGATAAGGGAGCCTCAACAAAACCATACACATAAGGACACATTTCTAAGGTTCAAATAGTTTACATAGACCACCTCTTTGCTGCCGCTGCCTTTGTTTACCTGCTGTAACTTGATGAACTGCGAGAACGGAGTGCAACTGAGAGCAGCCAAACCTTTTGCCTTGGGTAAAGACAGATTTATCAGAAAAGAGATATCGCTCCAAATGGCTTCTCACAAAATTCTCAATTTTAACACGGAAGGGGAGTTTGGTGGCACAGCTCATTTATTCTCTCGCCCCACTTTACTTTGCCGTCCCTGCATTTTCGGCCTGGGATCCTCTCTTGTTATTAGTCATCATTATAGCTCTCTCAACTTAGCTTGAGGCGTGTAATAAGAGGGGTAAGCAGGCAAGGGAAAATAAGTAGCTCCCTAATGTTTCCTAAAGCCAAGGACCCCATGGCGAAAAACAATATTGACCAGTACATCAAGAATGCAAATTAGTTGACTCTGTATAGTTGAACTAATGGCTTAGAGCTGACAATACACAGAGACAAACACAACCAAACATTTGGAGAAGTCATAAAATAAGAATAACAGATATAAAATACTACTACTACTTTTTTTTGCAATTATCGCAATTATGGAAGAATCTATGTGCAGGTAATTGCAATTGTTAGACATAATTAAGACATGCAGATGTGAATGTGAGGCATCCAGAGCAGAAACACAAAAGGATAGGAAGATAAATGTATCGGACAACCGTAGAGAGGGAACTGGTGGAATAGAGCAAAGTGCTAATAAGACAAAGTACAAGAGAAAATAAGAGACAAATGGGAAAGTATGAGAACTCTTTTGTGCCTGTGCCAAGGAGAAGCCCATGCTTGAATGCTCATGTGTTTGACTGGCAGAAACCAGCCTAGCAGAACAATTCCACTTTCTCCAGTGTCATGCGTTTTGCTCAAAGTTCTTCACCCTGATTCTGTCAGCATAAAGGAGATAACTTCATATGTTGCAGTTAATAACTTGCAACAAGAATACAACTGCAGCTGCAAGAGGAATGTTACTGTCCACAATTGTCCACAATTTCACCTTTTCAAACTAAATGCCAATGTCAACTTGCACAATTTTTTTTTACTTTGGCCATATTTATCTCTGAACAGTCCCTCCAGAAAAACGCGATTATGCGATCGCATAATTCAATGCATAATCAGCCAAATTCCACATATTTATGCGGGGGGCGCATTTTTTTCAAATACGGCGCACTTTCGGCGCATTAATTGCCGATTTCCGCACAAAATATGCGGGGCTTGCATGATTTCATAATCCCCGCATTTTCGTTGCAAAAAAGTCACATATATCTTAGCAGAAAGTTGAAAAATGTTGCGTTTACTTCACACAAGAGCAGCCATTTTCCCCTGTTGCCATTGGAACGTTATGAAGTGACGTTATGAAGTGACGTTATGAAGTGACGTTATGAAGTGACGTTATGAAGTGACGTTATGAAGTGACGTAATTACGCGACGTGAACATTCATCGAAAAGCTGCAAACCCCGCGATGAAGCCATGATGAAACTGCAGTTTTTGCAAGTTCCCGCAATTTCATCGCATAAAATTGCATAAATATACCGCATATTCCAGCGCATTTTTTAAGAAAACGTGCCGCATAATCAAGGATTTTTGCCCGCACCAACCACAAAAAAACTCCGCATTTTTCTGGAAGGACTGTCAGAGACTCAAAACAAAACAACTTGACCTAAAATGTGTAAAACGGCACAGAGTATGAAAAGCTGCCACGAACTTTGGCTGACGAGTTACAAACAAGGCACATGAAAGACGAATCTGAAGAATTTAGTTGCCACACCTATTCCATATACCTAGCCTACCCACTGAGGCAGGGGCAAAACCTGTCCATAGGCCACAAGAAAAAAAAACTTTCTTTCCCCTTGCTCTTTTCTTTTTCCTCTGGCTTTGTTCTTCAAAGTTACTTGAGCACAGTGACAGCGTAGTGGAGCCTTCAGACAGCCATTAAGGATTTCAAATTATCAAGACCAACAGGTATTTTATATACGAGTGTACTACAACTTCCAGTAACAATGAAGCCACAGTTGGAAGAGGGTGACATTTGCTTTTGAAAATCAGCTTGAAACTGTTCACTGCATGTCACAAGTTGTCAAGTGAAACAAAGTAGTGTACTATAGTATATGCTGTCAATACAAGATTAAGACTCACAAATTCCAGATTGGCAGTTGTGCTGATTTTCTCATTTCACCCCGACTATGGGAATTTGATTATTCACCCAAAATGTTGTGATTACGTGCTACTGGTTCAGCGTACTCCAGGACTTCCTTGTTCATTCTGCAGTTGAAAAATCTGGGTTTGCTTTGAACTACCTCCGGTAATTCCGCTCACCCCTACCCCACATTCCTCACTCTTCACAGGCCTCTCGCTCACATGCTTACATTAACTTTCTCAGTGCTTTATCCCCTCTTCTCTTTCCACAGTCCTGGCAAAATGCTTCAAATTCCACTACCACGTTGTAGGCTTTCTGTTAGCCAGAAACTTAATATCACATCATCCCAAAGTTCCCAGACATCTGTAGCCAAGATCCGTGCTTCAAAGACATCAAGCCTGTTGCAATGCCTGAAACCTTTTGAAAATTTCATAGATCTAAAAAGTATGGTCCGAGGTTTTGTTGTTGTATTATTCAAAGCATTGTCTGGTGCATTGACTTCATAATAGCGGTGCAATATGATGAGTTTTTTTTTTTTAGTCAAAGGCAAAAAATTCTTAAAACCTTAAGTCACTGTAAATAAAATAAAAATGCATATGGACTGGGTTGCACGGTCTATTCGTAAGTCTATTACTAATTTTGTGTGTAATGGTTTTGCTAAGTGTGTGTCCTTCCAAAGTTCTTAGTAACTACTAGCTAGTTTCAAACTAAAGATTAGTTTGCAGTATTCATGCAGTTTAGCATGAGTGGGAAATATTTGATTATGCGACCTTAGCTAAGTAATTTAGCAAAACGTCACTAGCATAAAGTTCTATTATTTCAGGTACCTTGTGTTGTTTTTGTAACATATACAGTACCAGTCAAAGGTTTGGACACACTTTCCCATTCACTTGAATGAGAAAGTGTGTCCAAACGTTTGACTGGTACTGTAATTAAAAAAACATTGTTTATTTTTTAGCTGCACTTTGATGTGTCGACCACATTCCATATTAGCGAGCTAACGTTAGCTTTGTCAGCTAATTCAGTTAGCCATGCAACTGTTACACCTGGCAGTAAGTGCGGTGCCAACACTTAGTAACAACTAATATCTACATTAGAACTACTTTGTGTAACCCATATTAATATAGCAATGTGTAGTAAACACGTTGTAACTAATTGTACATGTAAATAGGCTTACAGTTAGTGTCATGGCTCTCTCGCTTACCTTAATTCCTCTGTTTTTTACCCTAAAGAAGGCTGTTTAGTGCCGATACACGTGGGTTGCTTTCCAGTTCTATTTTAAATGTACTAAAGATTTAAATATGAAATAGCCATTTAAATCAAGTTTTTTTTTTAACTTTTTGTAAGAAGAGTGCCTTGGACCTTTCTCTCTTTTCAATTCCTCTTGTTTTGTTTGAAGGGTACACAGTGGTCATAAAACATTCTGATAGGTCTCAGAGATAATCATAACAATGATACAGTATCACACAAAAGCCATGTCTATCTTATCTCCTTCAATATCCCGGTCTATTGAGCCAGTGAGCCATTTACACTTCATGCATTACTGTGCACGCTGTATACTGTCAGTACCGACAGAGAAATGGCTGTCAACAGCTGGCTAAAGGGAACATGGTACTCAAGACAAGCTCCATCATTTCACCAGCCTAACAATGGAAAACACTGAGTCTATCAGTGTAATCCTATAGTTTTTGATTGTTTTTTTTACAGCCAGTACTTGATAATGAGTTCAAAATGTCTTAATAAGCCATAATGTAAAAGGGTGCCTTGAGAAAACATGACAAGCATTTGGCCTTGGAAAGAGAATGACAAAACATATTTTGATACACTTGGTACATTGCTGTGATGCATGTCTGTATATTTTTTTCTTTCCTTGTTTAAAAGAAAATTGCCTATTAATTCCAGTTGAGATAGCTTTTTGGGACTTAGCTGACGATACAAAGCTTCCATTGTTACTGGGAACAGCGTTATTTCAAAGGCCTTTGAACAGGCCTTAGAGCAATACTCCTTGATTCAATATCACAGTATTATTTAGGTGTTGTTATAATGCCTCCTAGCTCTCTGCCTGTGCCTTTGGTAACAATGAGGGAAACACAGGGTCCGTCTTCATGCATATCTATATCCCCACCCCTCTGAATATTTTTTCTTTCTTCCTACGCTCTCTACTACTCTCTATATATATATTCCCATTGTACATGGTAACCCCAGCTAGCCTAAGGAGGATGTAGACTTTGAGCTCAAAGCAAACAATTTTCCCTTCATATGAGTTGAGATTCATGTCATCTGCCCAGATGCGACTGCACTGACCAGGAAATGATCTCCTGCTGGCTTCTCACCCATGAAGCGAAGCCAATCATCATAGAACGTGACTACAGTTCGATAGGCTACCTCTCGAACAGACGCAACAAAAGTTTTAACAAAAAAATATAGGCCTATATACAAGCTTAAAAACCGAAACGGGGAAACCGCTAAAATAGGTATGGTAACAAAATCCACCTATTAGTACCTCTGAAGCTTACTAATTAACTTGTTATATATCTTGAGTCCCTGCTGGTTTCCTGGCAACCTCACTGTAACAACAACTCCAAGACTATGCACAGCCAAAAAAACATCGGAAACACAACGCCGTGTAAAACCACAACCTGGTGTTTTTACACCTTAGTTTATCTACGGATTAAACAAACAAGATATAAAGTTCCCACCTGTTGCAGTCTTTAAGCTAAGATAACCGGCTGATGGTGGTAGCTTCATATCAACCATTCAAACACTAGTGGTATTGATCTTCTCATCTAGCCTAACTTGCGGCAAGAAAGTGAATAGGCAAATTTCCCATAATTTCAAACTATTTAGCAAGGCAAAGAAGTCACTGGGTTATATTATCTTGTGAAGGTGGTGATGTTGTTGTGTCCACATCCTAGAGTTCTAATCTTTAAGAGATTTGGCAAAAATAAATGTAGTTAAAATTTAAAAAGAATTCCCCCCAATTTGACCCCCCGTCCTCCAATATTAGTGTCAGTCAACAAATTATTGGTTGAAAGACAGGTGAATGAATTTTAGTACACACACTTCACTGCACCTTAATGTATTTGTGGTCAGGTCTCTTGTCAAGTACCAGACAGCATGAAATGCTTGAAATAGGACTTTGCTGAAGTTTGAATAAAAGGATAAGAGCACGTCGGTATCTCTTATATCTCTGCCATAATTCAGATCGAGAGCCCCTGGTGAAGATGCTGAAAATGTGTCTGTGGGGAAGATGCTAATGTTTTCAAAATATCACTTCTGTTTGTACTCCGTAATGCTATACAATGCTGTTCATGGCAGTGGTTCTGTTTAGCACCAGTGGCTTGAAGTATTAAATAACAACAAACTCAAACTGTTTAATGAAACCAGGTTTGTATTTTACTAAATTAAATAAGCAAATGTACGTAACGTCATTATGGACTTCTGAATGTTCCTTGGGGCCCACTGAAAAAAAAACACTGCTTTAAAAGTGAAAAGTCTACTATCCATAGTACATCAACAGGAATAGAGAGTATAGCTCTAATTCATGATAGTGTTAGCATACACATAATGAAGCACATCCTCTGCACAAGGCAGCCTTACGTTTCTTTAAAAAGATTTAATGGACTGAGAGAACAACATACTTTTAACTAGGGAAAGTGTGTTTTCTATTTAGCAACCTACAATCAACTTTGTCCCGCTGCACATTCCTGGTCCCGTCTCCACAGTAACAGCACTCAAGCAAAGACTACTTGGAATCATGTGCCACTTTGCTGTCCCACTTTTATCTCAAACATATAGGTACTGGATGGAAAATTATGGACAGAGGGCAACAGTTCTCACTTTTAGCTAGCTATACTTGATGCCAAAAGACTGACCATAAACAAATACAAGCATTTTCATTATTGCCAAGAATCTGTTTACCTTGAATGGAGAACAATGGGGAAAGAAGTGAAGGACAGGCAGTTTTTTGGGGGGAATGGAAAACACACTAACAGGACTTTGTCATTATGCATCAAACTGTTTCATTTGCTTTCACATAGAACACATTTACAGCACAGGCTGCAAACAGATTAAAGTGAAAGGGCAATGAATATATTATCCACCAAGAAAGGGCAATGCATACATTATACAATCAACGTCTGTGTCTCATCTAGACTGAACACTCTCTGCTCTGGTCACCATGTATGCTGGATTAGTTCACTTCAAACTGAGACACAACTTGCTTTTGAGCACATTTTCAAGGTAAGTTGTGTTGTAGCTCCATACCATCACCTCCACGGCAATATAGCCTTGAGTTACTCTTTACTTTCAAGTGGAGATGCACAAATTGATTGTCCTGTGGCCTACTTTAGTTGATGTTCACGCAACGATTGGGTGTTAATGCATACAATGTATATCTACATTTATATAGCTAAACTAATCTAAAGCCCTATTCGCACGGCATTAGTATCATCTAGGACCCTGTGTGATTTACAAATCTAATTTATAAGCAGCGTTTGTTTACAGACATTCTTAACTGCAGATTCTTGAAGGTGTGTGGCTCCCTTGCACAAATGCAAAGCCAAGGACTTCACTATCCAACATCCTTCAATTCAAACACTCAGGACATTTTTGAATCTAAGAATACTCCATCCTGCCGCCTGAGATGAAGTTGTGCAATGGTTTATCTAAATGGACTGAAAAAGGCCTTTTGTGAAGTTGGCTCTTTCCCTTTGACTTTCCCATTTTTCTGCAATTGTCTAGTCTGAGTTTTTGATCAATTAGGGCAGTGTTTTGATTTCTCCCTTATAGAGGAGACACACCAGCCCGATAATCAGCCGTCGGACCGTCTGGCGAGGTCGGTGACTCGAGTCTGTTCGGTGTGTCCCGTACAAGGAGCCATCGGCCTTCATTTGGGCCGACCCGACATGTTCAGTCTGGAGACAGGGCAGTCGGGACTCGCCCGGAAATGGGGAGCGGATGAGCTGCTCAAAATCTGATGAAAATCTTTTAAACTGACCTTTGTTGATCTGAAATGAAGACAGATTCAGCAGCTGCATGGCCTATTTCTCGCTTAAAATGTTTTCAGAAACACGTTTCGGTGAACTACTTTAGTACAATATGAGATCGTATTCTGAACAAGCCGCCATGACAGTCTGGCTGTGAATTTCCGGAGAAAAAAGAACCATGTGACGCGTTCGTCCAATCAGCTGCCGGTTTTCATTTTCTGGGAAATAATCAGACTGTTAATGGAAACAATACAGAGCAGCGCCGCCTGCTGCTATGGAGACGTATTACGTTTCGCGCACGCGCAGAGCGTACACTCAAGTCGGCGTCGCCTCAGTGTGTTCTGAGGAACTTTTTGGACCTCGGGGACCCGACTGATCAGTCCGACTGCCTTTTCTGCCGACGGTCGGCCGTCTGGTTGGTGTGTCAGGGCCTTTAGTCATCCCAGCATAAGGAAATGAAACGACAGTTACTCATTGGCAATAAAGTAATAAAAAACCTCACCCTTTTGGTTGATATCTGAAGGTGTGTCAGGGGGAATGTGAGTCAGGTGTGTACTTAGAGGAGTGGAGACTTGATTAGGTGCATGATGATAATAATTGTTTCATTGCTCATCTCAATACTACTGCAACTTTTGGAAGTGTTTGTTTGTTCAGGACTATCCTTTGACATATTTACTACTGATTTTATGTGCAAGACCGATATTATAGTTGGACCCTGCACAAGGAGTTACAATCCTCACAACTGTCTTCACTACAGACCCACATACAATATGCAGTGCTCTTTTGGATTACTCTGCAGCCATACTGACAGCCGAGGGTGTGTCTAGTCTAAAACAGCTATCTTTAAAAATAGTTTTCCATGGTTTTATAGCCTTTCTGAAGAGGACAATAAATTGTCCATTTGCCACACTTGCCTCTTCAAAATTGGCATGAGCCCTTGAAAATCCATATCGGTTGACCTCAAGGGCCTAAACATGTAAAACTGTAGCCAGCCACTTGGCATACAAGCCCTCATCGCGAGTAAAGTGTGTGCTTCCTCCCCAGCATAAAATGGTGGACAAACAAAGTGCACTGGTGGGTGGCAAAGGAACTCAAACGTCTTGCAAACTATGAGATGCAGATATATTTCTCAAGATTGGTTGAATAAACCACGGTTAAAAGCTAATGCTGGACTTATATTCGACAGCAAAATGTCCATCTTTTATTTCTGCTGAATCTCCATGTTGGTTAATATGTTAAACATAAGCACTTGGAGTGCTTTCAGTAGGCTACATTAAAGTTCCGTTTAGGTCCCTGTCAGTCAAAATTCACTTTAACTATTGGCAAGTTTTCCAATTAAAGCGAGGAATGGTACATTTGGTCTACAGCAGCATGGGAAGGGGCCCAGAAAAGAGTCTTGATAAGAGTAAGTTTAAATTAAGATGGCACTGAGCCAGTGACCACAGAGTTTTTAATAACACAGAGAATGTCCGGGCAAACAGTTGCCATGGACTCCCTGAGCAGTCCGACAGAATAGGAACCATAGCTGGTAAAGATGCTTGCATAAAAGGGTTTCTTTTACTCTGCATTGATGTAAATGAGAACATGATGACATTCAATAAACAGCAATTACCACTTTTAAATTTAATCGCAATGTCTCACAAACAAATAACATTGTTTGTTCCTTGTGTGGTTTGGGAACGTCAGTCAAGTGGGTAGCAAGCCTGTTCTAAAATACAACCCATGTTCAGATTTGTTAGATACGCCTACTCTAGGAGAATCACTCACTAGGCCTACTTCTAGCATCAAACACCACACAGTGCAATGTTTTTTTTTTTCACAGCAACACTTTGTTACCCACAAACTAGTATTGTTACTGTGTTATTGTGGATGCCACTGTAAGAGGAATAGCTAAAACTAAGAATAGTGATTTATACTCTGATGATAGAACAAACACAACAACACAACATAGATAAAAACCATGCAGTACACTGATGTACTCTTAACAAACAAAACTGCATGGGTTTAGAATTACAAGCGGCAAGTAGAACAGTCTTCCCTCCCACCCTAAAAAAGAAATTCCATGACTGAAGGTGTGTGGCTCCTGGCATTTTTCCTTACACCGCTTTTTCATTTGTTTTCCAATTTTTAACTATTTTAGAACATTCTGGTTTAGATTCACAACATGCAGCTGCAGAACTGAATATATAGCGTTGAGTGCACCCCTGCTTATATTTTCCTTTTTAGAAGAAAATATTCTAAATGCATATGGCAGTCTTACAAACCACACACAGTTCATCTAGTGAAATCATAGGAGGGGCATTACCACCTTGGCTGTATTTAGTTGTCTACTGACCTCAGATGTAATCCATAATAACAGGACCCAACCCAGGACAATCCTATCATTGCACCTCCTGATAATCACTTAATATAGGCCTCTGGGATTAAGTAGAAGATCAGACCAGGCTCCCTGTCTCTGTAACCCTACACAAGATTTTGAGTTAGACATGGACTACCACTGGCCTGCATGTGGCCCTATCAAGCCTAATTCTCTAGCACTGCAGTCCATCTTAAATCTATACTACTCCTTGCAAAATTCAACTTCCATTAGGGCTGGGCAATATATCTATATTATATCGATATCATGATATGAGACTAGATATTGTCTTAGATTTGGGATATCGCAATATCGTGATATGACACAGGTGTTGTTACATTACAGTAAAGTGATGTACTTTTCTGAACTTACCAGACTGTTCCAGCTGTTCTATTATTTGCCTTTTCCCCACTTAGACATTACGTCTAGAGATGTTCCGATACCAATACCAGTAGAGATGGTCCGATACCATTTTTTGCTTCCCGATACCGATTCCGATACCGAGTACCGATCCGATACTAGTGTGTCATATATTTTATTATGTTTTAAGAACTGTATACTATCCATGTATGGATGTGATATGATTTCTATCTTTGTTGTCAGTCTGGCTCAGGTTAAACTCTTTGTGAAACAGGAATGCCACAGAACGTTCTTTTATTCTCCAGTTTGACAGTCAGTTATAACGGAAAAAGAATATAAATGAACTACTTTAACGTATTTTTTCTTTAGGGCTTTATTACGTGGTATCGGATCGGTGCATAAACTCAGTACTTCCCGATACCGATACCAGCATTTAGGCAGTATCGGAGCCGATACCGATACCGATACTGGTATCGGTATCGAAACATCTCCAGATACCAAAAAAAATACGTTAAAGTAGTTTATTTATGTTCTTTTTCCGTTATAACTGACTGTCAAACTGGATAATAAAAGAACGTTCTGTGGCATTCATGTTTCACAAAGAGTTTAACCTGAGCCAGACCAACAACAAAGATAGAAATCATATCACATCCATACAGGGATAGTAGTATACAGTTCTTAAAACATAATAAAATATATGACACACTAGTATCGGATCGGTACTCCGTATCGGCCGATACGCAAGTTCAGGTATCGCAATCGGTATCGGGAAGCAAAAAATGGTATTGGACCATCTCTAATTACGTCCACATAATGTGATGATTATTTATCTATAATCTAAGTGTGAAGATGTTTTGTTAAAGCACCAATTGTCAACCCTAGAATATCGCCTCGATATCGAGGTATTTGGTCAAGAATATCGTGATATCTGACTTTCTCCCTATCGCCCAGTCCTAACTTCCATTACAGTCAATTTAGTACAAAAAAAGGAAGAAACTGGAATAAAACATCATGAAGCAGCACTTGTAATTTTTGCACGAAGGCAAATACAGTCACTAGTTTATGCTCGCAGCATGTCTGCAAAATCTCATTATAAATCAGAATCCAACCACTACCACAGAAACAATCACAGACACACCACAGCTGACACACAGCCCTGTAGGACAGATCCTTCATAAAGGCTTGTCTCCTCATACTAAATGTACCAGACAGAAGCAAGTATTTCCCAACAGGTTCACAGAGGAAACTTCCTGTCAACTTATTGAATTATTCACATACAGTATATCGGATCCTTAATAAACATTAAACTAAAAATATAAACCACTTTTAGAACGGTACAGGTCAGCAGCACACTAATACATTGCATTTCCAGCTTTCTTATGTAGATATGGACCTTTGAGGTTACACGTGCCAAGAGAAATCAATGTATTATGCATTAAGATTCACTGCCCCATTTAGACATTAAATATGTATAATGCAGAGATATGTTTTTATTTCAAATGGGGGGGGGGGGGGGCATTAAGCTGCTCGAGAATGTGGTTACTAAGTTTTAAAAGGAGGGCAGCAAGCCAAGTCCAAAACATCCAAATCAGGGGATTGCCAGGTTATGGGTAGGAACTCCTGGAATTCCAGACTGCTTATTTTGAGCTAATATGAGTCAGCTGTTAAAATCATTCTGGGCAGCTGAGAAAGTATTAACATATTTTCTGCAGCATAATAAGAAACCTGCAAGCAAATCCTGCCTTCATATGATGTTATTAAAAAACGTTACATTTGTAAATGCTATTATAATGTTTTAATCTTAGCTCCAACAAACCATGACCATTTTCTAAATTGGCAGTATTTAAAAGAAAAAGAGTATGTATTAATACAGGGCTGCAAAAAGAGGAGGTGAAACCACTTAGAAACATCTTCACACCACAACAACTACTCAAGAATGTCCACACAGGTCTGAGAGACAGCTGGTCCATCTGCTCCTGCCGTCAATTCTCCCAAAGAGAAAAGAATGACTGGAATCAGGAACCTTACCCGTCTCCTGGAAGACTCCCTTACCTCATTGTTCCACACAATGAAATGAACTGAATAAACTCTAGCTGCATAAAACTTTCCTTATGCAAATTATTTCAAGCTCATGCATCCATATTTCAAACGAAAAACACAAGCTTCACACAGCTCTACAGTAACACAGAGAAAAGAGACTTACCAGTTTCCTCATCTATGGTAAATATCCCCAGGCCAGATCCATCTCGTATGGAGTACCGAATCTGTCCGTCTTGGCCTTTGTCTTCATCTTCAGCTGATACAGTCATCACCGAAGTCCCGACAAGTGCATCCTCTTTTATAAATCCCTTTTCCACAAATGATCGGAACAAAGGCCTGTAGAGATTCTCATTCACATCCACGATGTCCACCTCAATGAAGCAGGTTGACGACAAGGACATGGGCTTCCCTTTGTCTTTAGCTTTTGCCGTCAGGTTGTACACCTGTTTTGTCTCATAGTCTAGATTTTGCACGATCCGCAGAGCACCGCTGAGTTTGTCTACTTCAAAATTCCCGTCTCCGTTATCAATAAGGCTGTATCGTACCTGACTGGAAGGTCCAATATCGGGATCGTGAGCCTCCAGCCACATAATTACCGTACCGATAGGAAGGTCTTCCCTTATCTTCACGCGATAGTTAGGGGGGACAAATCTAGGTGGATTATCATTCACATCTTCCAAGGTAATTTTAAGAGGCACTGTGGACACCAACTGTGGCTCGGTCACTGCCTGGTCGCGTGCTGCGATCTTCAAGACATAAACTGGATGGAGCTCGCGATCCAACGGCTTTGTCACAGTCACAACACCGGTCTCCTCATGGATCGCGAAATGATCTGTGCCTCCCAAAATTGAGTACTTCAGGACTCCATTATCTCCTTGATCCCTGTCTGTCGAATCCACTTGGATGATTTCTGTCCCGACAGGCGTGCTCTCACTTATTTCAACTGAATACGAATCTTGCAAAAATTGAGGGCTGTTATCATTTGCATCTAGGATCTTAACACCCAAGAGGCGTGATGAGGATTTCTGTGGTAAGCCGAGGTCATAAACTGTAATGTTGAGGGTGTACTGGTCTGTTGTTTCCCTGTCAAAAGGGGAATAAACCAAAAGCCAACCGGTTTCCATATCTACTTTGAAGCGGCTTTCTGTGTCCCCTCCTGAAATAACGTAGACTAGTTTCCCATTGAAGCCGCTGTCTGAGTCCGTGGCACTCAAATGGACAATCCGGGCCCCAACAGGCAGGTCCTCTTTGACTTCAATAACACTAGGGAAAGACTCTGCAAACTGAGGAGCATACCGGTTGACAGAGTGGAAGTCCATAAAGTTGTCATCCGGCTCAGTTTGCGTGTGGATTTTGCTGCCCTGGAGTAGCTTTTCAGCCAACATGGTAGCGATACCAGTTTCGACACATTTTAACTGGACGGGCTTGCGTGCCGTGATGACAGTTATGTTCATGACCATTGGCTGAGTCTCGCGTTCGCCGTCCGTCGCAATGACTCGTAAACTATGAAAGGAAACTTTAGCCGCCTCTCCCTCACTCAGCGTGTGCTTCAGGGAAAGCACGCCAGAGTTTGGGTTCAGTTCGAACAGATCCAAATCATTCCCAGCTTTAATATGGTACCGTACTAGCTGCAGCTCATCAGCATCTATGGCAGACACAGTTGTTATCTGCTCTCCCTCGCCGTGATCCCTTGGCACAGTCACTTCACAGTCTACATTTTCAAACAAGGGCTTATTGTCATTCAGGTTATTTAATGTTATGGTGACTGATACCTCCACCTCTCTCCGGTAAGGGGATCCCCAATCTGACGCCCTGACTTTAAGATTATAAATCCTTGGCATGAGCTCATAATCTAGGACCTCTGAGGTACTGATGACACCAGAGAAGTAGTCGATGACAAATGGTTGAGGGCTCATATTGGTAATGCTGTAGGTCACATAGCCATTATCACCTGTGTCCAAATCAGTGGCTTTAACTGTTACCACACTGGTCCCTATGGGTACATTCTCGTCGACACTGGCCTTGTAAGATGTCTGCTGGAACTCAGGTGCATTGTTATTCACATCAATCACATCAACGATCACTTTAGTTGCCGCGTTTTTGTCACTAGTGATCACGTCTAGCTCAAAACGGGGGGCAAAATCAGCATTGATTGGTCCTGACGTGCTGATCAAGCCAGTATCGGGATTGATAGTAAATCTGTTCCTGTCAGATTTGTGTTTAAAGGCGTACTTTAGCTGTGGATACTTTGGCACAGCTGTTACCATAGTGACAGGTGTGAGAAGAGGGGCAAATTCACTTAGATTGACTCTGTAAACAGCCTTTTCAAATATAGGAGGGCCCACTTTGAACTGTGCAGAAGTGACATGTACCAATTTAGCAGATGAAAATTGAGGGGGGCTGCCTTTGTCCTTCGCCTGTAAAGTGAGGTTGTATCCAAAAGGCTGGCTGTCCCAGTCTACATCTTTGACAGCTTTTATTTTATACTCCTTGCTCCCGGGGCTGCTTCTCACAGCCTTGAACTGCTGAAGAGGGTCACCAGCCACAATACTCAATGAGGCTATCTCGCCATTTGGTCCCTGGTCACTGTCCTCCACTGTCACGATAGCATAGGTGGGGTCACGGTCTGCATCTGAGGGGGCCAAGGTTGCGGCAGTGATTACAGGTGCATGCTCATTGGCCTGCTCCACCCTCACTGTGAGTTTGGCCATGCTACTGAAGCCACTGCTGCCATACAGTTTCATTCCTCTGTCCACTGCAAGGATCTCCAACTCGTACAGCTTTGTCTCAGAGTGGTCGAGTTTGCCGGTCAGTGTCACTACACCGCTTGTTGGATGAACGGCAAACATGTCCGTCCACTCCCTGAAACTATAGTAGTATTCTCCGTTGGTACCGATATCTGCATCCGTTGCCGTGACTTTGGCCACACTTGTGCGTATGGCAGTGTTCTCTGGCAGCGAGATGCTATAGGATGTTGGCGAGAAGAGAGGCCTCAGATCATTGGTGTCCTGTACCTGCACCTTAACTCTAGTGCGACACTCAAAACTAGTGCTCCTCTCTGAAGCTTTAACAGTCAGCATGTAGTGGTCTTTAACCTCCCGGTTCAGAATGGCAGTGCTGCCTCCTTTGGTCCTTATTCGCAAAAAACTGAAATCTCCAAGCAGGTAGTCCTCTGCTTTGAATAAGTTCTCATTGTCTCCAGAGATGATTTTGTACCGTATCTCCCAGGCTGGGTTTGTGATATAGATCCCCATCTTGGTGTGACTCTCCAAGTAAGTCTTAGCAGCAGAGTTCTCATATATGGTGGCATTGTAAACAGAGTGGGTGAATTGCATGGAGGGGGCCCTCGCCATCCTTTGGTTCCCTGCGCAGCCACAGAGGAGCTGCAGGAGCAGCACAAGCAGTGAAACCAAGTGCTTACCCATTATCGTACCGTGATCTTCACAGAACCACCTGGAAACAAACAAAATATAATTGTTAGTATTATAACACAGCATCGTGCAAGTGCCTTTAGTACATCAAACTAACTGTAATTACAATTAATCGCAAATAACCACATGAAATCAGCATTTTCTAAAATCATCCCTCATGAAAAGATGTAAATTGCCGAAAACTGTCTTCCTTTCATCACTGTGCACCTTCCCAGACTCCTTTAAATGTCATGACAAGTGATGGCCGGAATGATAAATAGCCAAAATAGGTTTTCATGTGGTAATAAGATAAAGCAGAGCGGTCAGTCAGGTGACAAGATGTCTGCACAATGCAAGATGCCATATGTGCACTTAAATAACAGAGGAACATCATTTATCCAAACATCAGCTTAATGAGCTCAGAGAAAGAACTGGCAATAAGAACATCTGTAAATCTTTAATTTCCTTTTCGATGCAAAAGTAGTTTCAATGTAAGACTGCACATTTAATACTGCATTATTCTTTCCGTGTATAGAAATGCATTAAAAATGTTATTTCTGCTCACCCACTCAGGATTAAAACAAAATAATAATTACACCTGCAAAAACAACTATCTAATTCAATAAATGGACTTTTCTGCTAGTAAGAAAGCCTGCCGTGGTAAATCAAATACAAGGGTGCTGTTTTCTATGTCATCGAGTTATGACTATGAAACTGCTTTAAAATTGCAGATTCATTCGTTTACAGCCGCTTTACAACGTCTCGGGCTGGGTGTGAGTCCGTAGGTACAAAGACAAATAAAAGCAAGACGTCGCTATGTCTGCGCAAAAGTGCTGTGTCTAAAACCTACATTATGTACTTTTGGCGTGTCAAAATGACCCGTGCAGGGTTTAGTTATTAATGCGTTATGTGGGGTTAATAAGTGACAGCGTCTAACTGAAAATACCTTAAATCTGAGACTATCGCCTGCAGGTACAAAAGAACCATCTGCTTGTGGGCGACCATTGTAAAAATTCAAACTAAACTGAAACTTCTACTTTATTTTTATTATTTTTTTACACATAGCCTACAACACAAGATGCTTTTTTTTAATTCGGTTTCTCTGCGACCTCTAACCAGTGACCTGTTTTCATTAAGAAGAAAAAAATACAATATTTCAAGAAAATAAGTTAGGTGCCTCCAGACTGTTTAATTTCAAACCCCATCCCCCAACTAAAGCCATTCGCTTCATGAAACGATGGTAGCCGTGCGCTGAGCAGAGATTGGCTTGAAAAAGCACTCCACACTTTTCCGACAAAACGTAAAACAACGCATGAACTACTGTGAGGGTAAATAACAACATACAAAAAACACTGTGCTGTCCAAAACGACACTAAACCAATAGTTTTGCTGAGGCTAAACTTCCCCTAAAGAGGTAGAGAAAGCAGCGGCGACTGGTTTCTTTCACAGCCCGCAGCTCACAATAGCCGACCTAACCTATCTCAACTTTTTTTACTCGTTACAGATGCAGAAGCTAAACGCTAAAGAAGCTAAAGGACCACCGCGTACAAAAACAATGATTCACGTACCTTTTCTATTATAAATCTCATATATTTGGAGGTTTTGCATGTAGTTTATGTAGTCCAAATCTCGGCATGGTAATACGTGGACTTGTCTCCTCTCCGTTACTCCATCTACCACCACCAGGCAGCCGCTCTCTTTTTCCTCACTCCTTCCCTTTCTCTCCCATACTGGAGCTGCCCGGTATCTCTCCGCGCTGCGCACGTCCGGATCTACTTACCGGCTGATAGCGGGATAAAACCTTTCCGCTGTGAACCCAGGACCAGGGTAGACTAGGCTACTTTGATTTACTGTGGTTGACCATTGTAATTTATAAAAAAAAAAAAAAAAAAAAAATCAGAAAAAGGCCAAAAGGCTGTGCTCAACTAAATCAGATGAATCATAATCTCGTAACCAATTAGGACCCCAATAGCCTATAGGAGTGTCTTTTACTGAAATGATATCACCAAAACTGTTAAATCCCTATACATCCACTTGTGACGGGAATGTTGATTATAAAATGAGTAGATGATATAGCTGCCATTATTTTTTGTAATGTATTTTTTTGCTCAAATTGCTCATTGATATTTAGAGATGTAGGCTAATTTAGAAATACCCTATGTGACTCTGTTGGGACTTTTTTTTTCTCCCTATGAATTCTCTTTTTTTCGATGTATTTTGCTTCATCTTTGTTTATCATTACCATCATTCTTTTTTTAAATAACCTACACGAAGGTCCTCTTGACGTTAGGCTACGGCACGTGAGATATCCTTACGAAGGGCAAAACCTCGCCCTGCTTAAATGGGACTAACGTTAATCCAATATTCACCTCCTCAGCTGCTGCCCAAACCACTTATGTGCCGTGACTGGGCTCTTTTTTGACAAATAAAAAAGGTGAGTCCAGTATTCTGACGTTAAGCTGGTGGCAAGCTAAAAACACTACATGTAGTGTCAATTAGACAATATTTTTTGCTTGCTGTGCTGAACAATGACCCGTGAACTCGCATCATAATGTTGTTGTCAGCAATAAAAAAGGTGGATAAAGTTCAGGGCATCCCTCACGATGATAAATTGCAAATACAAAGTTTTCTTGCGCGTGTGGTTTCAATTCAGGTGTTTTCACATCAATTCTGGAGATTATCTTCTTCTCATGTTATCGTCTTTTGATAGCCTGGGTCAGGGCTTGGAAATGTAGTGTCCAGCGGTGCGCCCCATGGATCTGTATTTTGGCATTAGAGCAGGGTGACTGAGTGATGGTGGAAGTATACACTCGCCATGAAGGCGCTGATCCCATCAACCCCTTTTCCTAACACAGCCATCCTGACTGCTTCTCAGACCAAAAGCTGCACTACATTCCCTCTACAGGCGCTCAGGAGTGTGGCTGATATGCGATTGATGGCGCTGTCTCACTGCTCTTGCCCGGACTGCGGTGATCCAGCTGGTGCGCCTGCAGAAAGCCTGTGTGCTCCATGCAGCTTGACAACTTGTCAACTTGTACTGCTCCTGCCTGTGTGTGTGTGTGTGTGTGTGTGTGTGTGTGTGTGTGTGTGTGTGTGTGTGTGCGTGCGCGTGTGCGTGCGTGCAGGTGCGTTTGAGTGAGCTAAGCGTGCGTATTTGCGCATTTGGTTGTTTGGCACAAGTCGGGCAGAAACACACTTTTAAAATGTGCTCCGAGTTGAACACAAAGTTTTAAGAGTCATTTAAGCCTCATTTAGACACAAAACCACGAGCCTGTGTTCTAATTTTACTCCAAGCTACTCACCAGACCAGCTGGGTGATCGCCCGGCTGCCGCTCCAAACTTCACTTCACATAAATCCCGGCAGTTTTTTGGGAAATGTTCTTTGTGAGCATGTCTCAGATGAGGGAGGCTTCTGTTTGTGATAATCCGTCACCTTATTCCTCTTCAGTCCCTCACCGTTTTCAGAGCCTTCTGTTCCGATCCGCTCAGAGTCATCCCACTTGGTGGCTTGATACAGTAGAGAGTTGTTAGGCTATGGTTTGCCTCGCTCCTCTCCTCCACAACGATTCAGGTGGAGTTGCGTGCGGTTGCTGCCTTCAGGTGATATCGGAAATATCGTAACCCTGATAGGAGCGCGCAAGGAGACCAAAAAAAAAAAAAAAAATAGTAAAGAAATAGCAAAGTCGTGATTTTCTTTCCGTCATCAGCTACTGCTATTCGGATAAGTGACAGAGCTACTGAGGGGGCGGAGAGAAAGGAAGTCACACCAACAACTGATGTCTGTGATTATTAGCCTTTATGCTTTGGATTTCTGCTTATCTGATTATTTGTCATGCATGATAACACTTAGTCTAATGGAATTATTAAAACGTGAAATGTATGTCTGGTGCATATTTATTCCTTCAGCATATTCTAGTTGGATGCATTTTTTTCTTTCTTTTAATAAACAGTAATTGAAACACATTTGGTTGCAGGTCTTTTTTTTTAGTAGCCTATACCAAAAGAACTTGAAAGTCATTTGAAAAACCACAAAGTTTGAAAGTAGGGATGTATGAGATCTCCCTAAAGACATCCAGGGTCTTACACCTTCGGCTCTGACGTCACGGATGCCTCAGTCATTCCATGCATGCACAGCTCAGTGTGTTGCCTGCAGTTTAGCCTTGTTTATTCTCTCCAGAATTCTAAGCAACCAACCCCACAGCATGTTTATTTGTTGATGGCTTTCTCAATTCATTCTGTTTATTATGGATTGTGTTCTTGTGTTCTCCAACCCTTTAAGAAACCACAGTGTACTGTAGTTTGAGTAGTGATCAGTCAGCACACTTGAGCATCAGAGAAGCAAATGTCTCCATTCGGCTCCTCGAACATGTGGTTAACAACTAAACTTGACACCATGCTGTGAAGTGGCAGCCAAAAAATGCCAGAGCAGAGCGGGGCTGTTGGAGCCAGTGGTCCAGCGTGAGAATCTCCGCCTAATGTCCATTCAGCACTGGCTCATTAAAGTCACATTTGCCCACAGGCTGAGTAAACGAACAAGACCTATGGGTTTGGTTTGGTGTGTGTGCATGTGTGTGTGTGTGTGTGTGTGTGTGTGTGTGTGTGTGTGTGTGTGTGTGTGTGTGTGTGTGTGTGTGTGTGTGTGTGAGAGAGAGAGAGAGAGAGAGAGAGAGAGAAGGAAAATAAGGAGGGAGAGAGGGAGGGAGGGAAAGATTGAGCTTGTGTGTCAGAGAGCAAGTGTGTAATGTTTCATCTCTCTCTCCTCTCCTGGTCTCCCCTCTACCTTGCTCCCACCTTTGTCCTAGACAATGTTAGGTATCTGAAACAGCCTTTTTCTTCTCTCTCTCCCTCTCTCTTTTTAGCCTTCCCTCTGATCTGCCTGTAAAGCTTTAATTGAATTCAGGTCAGATGATGCCCAGGGCTGGTTCCACTGCTTTGATCTTACCTTAGTGTTTGCAGTCCTGGCTGCTAGGGGTAAGTAAGGTCCTAGTGCCGTATAGACCCTATATATGTATGGGGAGGACAGTGTTTGCATTGGGGAACACAGCCAGTCCCATAATAATAAGTTAAATCAACTAGATAATCCTACATCAACTTGAAATCAGGAGGCACTGAGGGAATAACATCTAGGAGGCTTTTTATTGGAGAATTTTCTTTATGTCACTCTGACTATGTATAGTGTCATAGCTTGAAGGCTGGCTCATCCGTCTCCTGTGCCATACTGGTGTGAAAGACACTCCAGTCTTCTGTCTAAAAGCCTCATTATGAAAGAGTATATACAGTATGCTGCACATTTCCTCTCATGTAACACACTGCAGGCTCAATTTCCTCTTGGAGTCATACTAATCCGCTGCAGATCGTCCTCGTGTTGTTGAGAGATGTTAGGAAACGGGCACAGACTGGCGTGCTGAGTGAATTACTTCTCCTTTCCCCTGTGACTAATGTCTTAAGCTGTAGGTTCCCCTGCAACTTGAAACTGGAGAGAGATCAGGAAAAGATTCAGATGATTTGTAGTGCGCCTGCAGCAATAGAGCACCCAGGTATCCGTTTCTCCCACCAACCAATCTGTAGAATCTGAATCCTGAGGCAGAGCTTAACTGTAAGAGAGATTAAAATAATTCAATATCCACCCTGCTGTAGTGTCCTCAAGTGAAGGCACTGACCCTCCCAGAGCTGGTGGCCCTGTTCTTAAGATGGGCCTCTGCGCAAAAAGAGAACACATTATCGCAAAGTGAACTACTACCCAAAAAAACTGATATTTTGGGCATTATTTTGTCACACAATGTACCTTGTAATTTCAGTGTGCGGGAGTAGATAATAACATGAGAACATTATGTGAATAATTATAAACAATTGACATTTCCCCTGCAGCTGGATACAAACTG
Organism: Sander vitreus; assembly: GCF_031162955.1. Classification (NCBI taxonomy): domain Eukaryota; kingdom Metazoa; phylum Chordata; class Actinopteri; order Perciformes; family Percidae; genus Sander; species Sander vitreus. The sequence continues at coordinate 26,998,157 of NC_135856.1, read as the reverse complement.
CTGTGCTCTGAAAATAAAGTCTTCATGCTGCCTCAAGCAAAGCATGAGATTATCTTAGCAGAGCCCCTTGGTTGTAGAAGCTTCCGTAATTACCTAACAAAAAAAAAGAAAAGAAATGACACAAGAATACACTGTGCTATTTATGGCACAACCTATTTGTAGAGTTAACACTGCATTATTTATTTGGTGGTGTAACTTTAAGAGAGCGTGCAAGTGAAAAGTAAAAGGTGTGAAATAGATTAGTCTCTGCATGCAAACCTCCATCATGTCCTCAGGGAAATCAATAACCCCTTTTTTCCTGTTTATAAACTCTTCATTTGACTCAGACTTGGTTGCATTTCGATGCTCTTTGTTATTCACTGGTTCATTATCCAAATAAGATGGCCGTCCCTGGAGAGGTCCCCAGATGGATCACAGTAGTGCATTCAAAATGTACTGTAAACAGACTGTTCGCCCTATTAGGCCTGTTTTTAAAGTCCATCTAGTCACCCAAGAAGAGAAGGGGCACTGACTCACAATAATTCTGTCTTTTTAATATTTTAGTGTATTTTATTCTCTCTTTTTATATTTTTTCAATACAGACAAGTGTTTCACAATTTTGTTAAATATGAAGCTATAGTCAGTTAGCCTAGCTTAGCATAAAGACTGAAGACAGGGAAACAGCTAGCCTAGCTCTGTCTAAAGGTAGTCTCGCATTGCCAGACCTTCCTCCACAGCGCTGCGGAGGAGGGTCTGGCTAGTCCACACAGCAATCCGGGATGGGAGAAAAACGTGCTCTGGTTTATTGCCATTTCTTAAAACCAATCACAATCGTATCGAGCAGCGCTACGCGCTGGACGAAGCCACGGTGCCTCTGCAAAATAGAACTTGTTTTGGTGGAACATGTGTACGTTCAAAGTTGTTTTAGTCGTGCAACAGAAAACTCAGATTGGACAGATAGTCTAGCTAGCTGTCTGGATTTACCCTGCAGAGATCTGAGGAGCAGTTAACCATAGTCCTCAGAAATCCACCGGAGTTTAGAATTCCAACACAAAGAAAGCGGAAGGTGACGGACATCTGGCCGAAATGAGGGACATCCGGCGGAATTTCCGGCAGCACCTGAACAATCCCGGAAATTAAACGTCATCGATATAGACTAGTCCAAAGGTAACAAAACCTTCTTTCCGGGCACCTCTAAAGCCTGCTAGTGAATATGTAATACCTTGTTCACCTAACCCTAACCGTAGTGTAAAAAAGTAGCCAACATGTTGAACTATCCTGGGAAATGCACAAAAACGTAGTGTGAGAAGACTGACACTGGTCTTGTTTAGAGTAATTTAATCTGACTTTGCGAGCAGACTACCTCTCTGGTTCTGCAGTTATTTTTCGTACATACGCAGCAGCTTGTGAATTTACAGAATCTGGTTACACCTTCTTCAGTTTTCACTTTTGGGAGGCTCTTTGATGTGATGTAATATATTAAGGCGGTGGGGGATAAACAACAAATTGAACACAACACTGGCTGATATTTTTGATGTACTGTACTCCACCAGTCATTTTTGTCTTTATACTAAATCCTAATCCCACAGAAATTGTGTCGGGATTATACACAAAAGGCGCATTTTGGACATGGATTTGCATGGATGGATTAGTAAAGCCTTGTAATGGAGGCTGGTGCTTGCAGAGAAACCTCCATCCTCTTGTTGTTGCACATGAAAATGATGCAGCGCTCCAATTCATGTTAACACACATTACTCATCTCCCACCCTGGGAGCACAGATAATTTGTCATTGCTATTAAAGTTGTGAATTTGTATATATCAGCAAGAAACAGATGTCGGAAACCTTCTGCTTTACAAGGACAGTTTCACGTGTCAACAAGCCACTCAAAACAGCAGACACCCAGTGCTGTGTGTTCATTTGCTGTTAAGGGCTTTAAGACAGTGATACAGAGGATTGGGAGTGCTTTGAAGCCCTGAGGATGATGTTGCCTTTCACTCCCACCCAGCCCACATTTTCCCTTGAACAAACTGGTGCTCAGCAAACAGAAAATTGCAAATAAAACGAAACCATTAAGTCCTTCACAGTGTATTCATTCGGGCTCTACAAGACACCGCCTCACTCTTCAATTGCATTCTTTGTACAAAAACAAGCCAATCAAAGTCCTCTGGCAGTCATGTATTATGTATTTACAGACACATTTGCTTATCTAATAGGAGCCATATCACGTCTCAGATTTAGACAGCTTAGGAAATGCCTTAAGGCCCTCCCGCTGCTTCCTAATCCTCAGATCTGGGGGATGTAAAATCTCTCCTGGGAGTAAATAAAACCATCTAAAAGGACTAAAGTTTGCCTCATTCTCTTTTCTCTCAATCTTGTGTACAAAACAGAGAACATTTATGTGCTGGAATAATGTGTGTCAACCTTGGCACAGTCATAGCAGAAGATGGGTGCTTGGTCCTTGCCTGCAGACAATATTTTGTGTAATCACTTCTCCGGCAAACAGACAGGCCACCACGTTCAGATGGTATCCTTTTTCACGACAGGTACAAATTACTCTTTTGTAATTGTAGGTGTCTTGTTGCTGATGTCTGTAAATCACCAGTTCTTTGCCACAGGTAACCCAAAATTTTGTCTCGCATTGCCAGACCTATGCTGCGTAGTAAGGTCTGGCTACAGCACACATACATTCTAGGATAGGAGGAAAAAACACTCTGGGTTGTTTGCATTTCTTTAAACCAATCACAATCTTCTTGGGCGGTGCTACGTTCCAGATATAGCGATGCTGGCTCTGCAAAATAGTCTTGGGAAGGAACTTGTTTTGGTGGAACATTTCCACCCTACAAAAGAAAACACCACATACACTCCACATGCAATATTAAATGAAGTTAGTAGTGACAGCAATGTGAACTACTTAGCTGCATACATGGTTAAACGTAATTCGCTCTTACCACTGTATGGCCGTGTGTACTTAGTCCACAGCAATCCCACCAATCAGTCAATGGAAATCCATTGATGGTTATCTTCAAATCAGCATATATATGGGTGTAGATTTGGTGGTCAGATTGCCAGCCAGCAATGTCTTTTCATGTTTGCTTCTTGCTCCCCAGAGTTAATTCAACATTCATGGGACATGAGAGATGTATTCTCATGGCGCATTAAGTGCATGAAACTGACACTGTGAGATGGACCTCAGCCCTGTCTCTTTTTCTCAAAGACCCACAGCAGGAAAAAAATGGCTTCGATGGCAAATAATCTACCCTCAGGACATGTTCAGAGAGGGCTGCGCTGGTGGCCCTAACAGCGTTGTCATTGTAATAAGGCAATATGTTCCTCTGTATGTGTGTGTGTGTCTGTGCCAGTGTGTTATACTTGTGTGTTTTTAAAAGGGGCAACACTTTATATAAGTAATGCGTGTTGAAGTCCCCGCTGCAAGTCCCAGAGCTGGAAATCAGTGCCAGGACAGAGATGCAAATCAGTGAAGCAGTAGGTGGAGAGTGGCATTCATCAATGTTTGATGGGCTTCTTTCTTTCTTTCTTTGTTAGCAGCAGTCTTGAGGACTCACAACAGCACGAAGAGATGAGCCAGAGGCAAGCACACACAGCAGGGTCATTATCATGTCACATTTTGTCTAGATCAATATTCCATACATAAACTTTTTTTTTTTAAAAGACCTTGAAGGAATAACTCATTCCATTTTCATCAACTTCCTTGTCTCCGTGGGAGCTCGTCAGTTGCTTTATGAGTGAAAGCCCTTTCTTCACTGTCTGTCATTCAATTAGATATAATGGGGTAAAATGTGCCTGCTTGCAGTGCTCAGGATTATTTTTAATACATCAGTTTCCACCCTCTGTCCCTTAGAGAAAGACATCACACACACTACTTCCTGACATTTTGACACTTGTTGCTGAAAAGACGTGTCGCCTTTGGAGCATGTTTAGGTTCAGTAATCCCACTGTTACGTTTTTGATTTGTTGGAATAAAAAAAACAAAAAAAACTGGTAATGCTGCTGAAATATTAAGCTTATTTAGATGTAGAAGTTCAGGCAGATGCACACAGCAGCCAAGTCAGTCAGCTAATTATCAAGACAACGCCTCATCAGCATAACAAAGAGTCGTGCTTTACATACTGTTTATGGCTTTTTAAACTGAATAATGCCTTGTGGCAGTATATGTGTAATGCATAATCACATATAAATGGGCCTTCACATGCAAACAGGAGTCCTGGGATTAAAAATGAAGGTTTCAGAGGCCCTCCTATGTCGTGCACCCAGATTATGTTTACATCCAGTTTAGAGGGACAGCTGTTCACATCTGGCATCAGAATACGCTTCATGTCATACATACAGTGTTAGGAAAAAAGGATCTGTGATGTCACATGCGACTTTCTGAACAGATGTTTTGAAGTCTGGAGTTGAGTTTGACTTGCTTGCTGTCAAAAATTCCAATTTGGAAACAAGGAAAAGCAAGCAAGCAACAAGCACCAGTTGAGAGTAATAGCCTGAGACACCTGTCAGTCGTAGCAAGAGCACCTCAACACATACCTCTTAATATGCTCTTATTGAAACAATTGTCATTAAACCATGTTAAAAGTGAAATGAGCTATTAGGAGCCCAGATTAATTAAATCCAAATGTTCTTCTTCATGTTTTGTTGTCAGGGTGACATCAGTTTTTGTAAATGTTTTGTATATTCACTTGTGATTGGCTCGCCCACACATTTTAGAACAAAGATGGAACAGGTCCCCTGCAGAGAACATACCTTTACATGCCTATCGAACAATTTGGTAGTTATAAATTATTTGAGCTCCGTATCCAAAAAGAAAAGACAGAAAGAAAGTAAGAAAGAAAGAAAAAAAGAAATTAAGAAACAAAGAAAGAAACAAAGAAAGAAACAAAGAAACAAAGAAAGGAAGGAAGGAAGAAACAAAGTGGCAGACAGGGAGACAGATACACAGATTGTTTTTGTGGAGCTATTACAACCTGACTACATTTTAATGAAAACCAAGAAAACAAGCGCTACAATGATGACCTGATTGCCAAAAGCACTACAGCATTATAGACATGAAATGCACCACATGGAGACTGCTGAGAGTACATTCATCCCTTTCTGGCTGCCTTCCCTGCAGTTAATAGCTATTTAGCAGAAATTAGACTGGCCCTTGTTAGCTAATGACCCGTCACACACACAACTCTACTGCTGATTCAGCACAGATGTCCGGCCAAAGCCAAGCTTAAGTACAGTACATAACACAAATATGTGCATAAAATGAAAATAAACTTCCAGTGCTGCAATATGACGGATCTAATACAATTAAAAATCATTGTCTGCCTTTGCCACCGAAAAACGGAAAGTTTTTTTTGCTTATCTAATAACAATCACCTCTCAAGTGCATGACCTTTACTGAGAACAGGGATCAATACAGCTTTCCATGATGCTGCAAACAAACCACTGTTTACTTTACCTTAGCGTATCTTTCACTCATTTAAAAAGGTCAACAGACTCTGTTATACTGATAGGGCGAGAACCGTGCCCTTTCGTTTTTGGATTGATCTGAAGGTTGCAGCAAAATGGACTGTACTCGCTCCTGCTATCCATCTTTTCCTTGCGTCATTTTGTATGTATACCCATGTGTGTGTGTGTGTGTGTGTGTGTGTGTGTGTGTGTGTGTGTGGATGAGAGCGTTTGTACAAGTGTATGTGTGATCAAGCTTTTGGTACAGTTCATGTATTGTAACATTCTTCAAAGAGACGGGTCAAAACAGTGTTTTATCATCAAGCAGGTTCGGCTCTCCTTTGAAGGTCTAACGAATGTTTGTTGCAGCACGGGCCCTCTTTTTTCGGTTTGTGTGCAAAACATTACAGAGGCAGTTGTTGTGGGGGGAAGTGGCAACAGCGGCGGCTATTGAAGTTTGGGAAGAATGAAGGCTGAGGATTAGGGTGTTCAAACATCGCTGTCCTGTGCAAGCCTTGATATGACTGCACCTGGGAACAGGCTGCTCTGTGCAGTGGCAGTTTCCCAGAGTCCAAGAGCAGCACTGTCAGTACAAACAAAACAACCTCAAAAGAGTCAGAAAAATGAGCACAGGTGCTGAAATTCTATACTTGTGGACAAGTGTGTAAAGACGACACTCCTCTATGCTTATGTACCAATCATGACATAGATGCAATATTTTACCGGTGTTATTATCTTAAGCAACTTGCGTCCTAGCTTTCTGTCACCCTGACCTCTGAAATAGAGTGGTAGACAGTAAAGCTGCAATGTCAAACTATTGCCCTTTTCCAGGTGCGAAGCTGCCATGTAATCCTGTTGGGACTGAAAACTGCAATTCTCTCATTTTACTTGCACACGGAAGGTTATCATTTTTAGAAATTGTGCTCATTATAATGAAATTGCCGGAGACCAGGCTGGTCTTTGTGCTGTCAAGGGGCTGATGTGCAAAAACAGATGCCTGAAAGAAGTCAGCAAGTTGGAACTGGGTTTGTTACACATTATTATAAGAACTGTTTAACATACTGCAGATATGTTGGTTGAGAATGTGAGAATAATTGTGTATCTGTGTTGGGATTGTTACTTAAAAATATAATCAAGTACTCATTGCATATTATTTATTTGAAAAAGTAATTCCATGACTTTACTAATTACTCAACAAAAAAAGATAGTTATATTACTTGCTACTTAACTTTCATTACTTCAGCACAGATCCATCAATGGTTTATCAATTTAAACAGCACATCTTTATTTAAAAACAAAAAACACATGAAGAAATTATTTAAGCAAACCAGCTCGCGGTTAGGAGATATATTTACTGACTATCAACAGCTAACGTTAGCTTAGCCCTGGTGACTGACCACATGCAGTCCCATCCTCAAATGAAGATTAGCCAGCGGAATGGAGGCAAAGCTAGCAGCTGACAGCTGAGGAGACATATGTAAGTAGGACAACTTTGCCTCCAAAGTAACATGTGTTACTGGGGTTATTACCTGTAATGTAATAGCCTATATCCGGGACGTCCCACTTCTGGGATTGCATCTCGTTCTTGGATGTCACTCTTTTCGGATGTCCGTTTTCAGATGTCCCGTTACCTTCCACTTTCTTTGCGTTGTAATTTTAAACTCCGGTGGATTTCCGAGGACTATGGTTAACTGCTCCTCAGATCTCTGCAGGGTAAATCCAGACAGCTAGCTAGACTATCTGTCCAATCTGAGTTTTCTGTTGCACTACTAAAGCAACCTTTGAACGTACACATGTTCCACCAAAACAAGTTCCTTCCCGAGGCTATTTCTATGGCGCTTAGCACCGCCCAAGACGATTGTGATTGGTTTAAAGAAATGCCAACAAACCAAAGCATGTTTTTCTCCCATCCCAGAATGCTGTGTGGACTAGTCAGACCCTCCTCAGCAGCGCTGTGAAGGAAGGTCTGGCAATGCGAGACTAACTATAATGTAATTACTGAATTAAAAGTTGTAATCCCTCAAACAAATTCTTAATGAAAAAAGTAATCGCATTACTTTAACACGTTCCTAAGTAATGTGTTACTGCCCAACACTGGAATTGATGCAGTGATCCACAGAGGAGGTCAGTCAGGTACATTAGAGCAGAGATCTTCAAGAGGGGGTCCGGGGGCCTTTTTTCTTCCAAAATAACATATCCACAATAATACATAAATAAAAATGTTAAGTATGAACAGATATAAATAAAAACGTTAAGTAGAACTAAGTGAGATTAGGTTACAAATCAGATTAGGTTAAAAGGATTGTTACAATGGATTGTGCAAATTATATTGTAGTGCAGTGTACAGTATGAATACAAGTAGCAGCAGTGAATACAAATACATTTTGTATCTCTTGTTCATGTAGCTTATAACTATTGCAGGAATTATTGTACATAATTGTCCAAGAATATTGAGAATCAAAAAGACCCCTGCATTAGAGTTTAAAGGCCTATGGTGTGATCTAAATAACTGCATCACAGCCTGCATCCCATCCAGAGATGAATTGTGCAGATCTCATTTTTAATTTTAAAAGACTTGCAACACGTTGTATATCATTTAGGGCTGTCAAACGTCAATTTTTTTTTAATCGCGATTAATCGCTTAAGTTCTATAGTTAATCGCGATTAATCACATATTTTATCACATGATTAAAATTCTATTATTTTGCATTTCAGAACAGTTTTTAAGTACATATTAACAATCAAAAGCAATTCTTACCAGTGTATCTTGATTGGGAATCAAATGAATGCAAAGAAAGTTACTTTATGAACTTGATTTTAAGATTTGTAATTATTTATTTACTGTAAACAAAAGAAAAATGTGTGAATCTGTCATTATTGCACAATTCCTCCAAGTACCTAACTAAAAAACTAAAAATCCCTATCCTTACCAGAGTCAATATAGTGTTTAACTCCTAAATAATGTTGATTACTCACTGACGTCCAGTGATCACCGGTTAATGAGACAGCGTTTGCAGCAGTTCCAGTGTGGCTGCTTTCTCCGTGTGGTATGTGTATGATGAAACTACTGTCTCCCTCGACGGCAACGAGACAGGTCAACCGTAGTACGTCGTTAAGACCCGAGTCCTCTATGATGCTGACCGGTCTGCAGTTAGTTGCCACCCGTTTCGTCAAAAGTAATTTTTTGGGATTTGGTTTCATCCACAGGTCGGCAAGTAGCATGCTAGCGTTAGCATCACGTTAACTGAACTATATGCTTAGCTCGTAGGTGGTAGCTCAAGCTTGACGTGCTTCGTGATATTTTAATTCGGCTTTACACAATGTGCATATGGCTTTCGACTTGTCTACGAGCCGTCCGGGAGTTTTGGAAAATAAAAAGCGCCATTCAGGATTTCATTGCTGCTGTCTTTCTCCATCATGCCTGCAGCCTGCAGTAGGAGGATGTTTTACGAGGAAGTGGCAGCTTGATGATAAGTGAAGTGTAAAATAAATTAATAAATGCATGCGATTAATGCGATTAAAAAAAATTTATCGCGTCGCGTCGGCCCTTAATCGCATTGCGATTAACGCGTTAGCGCTGACAGCCCTAATATCATTGCATAGTAGTGTGTACTAAGAGTTCTTACTATCTATCCAACTGTGCTCTTGCAGTGAGAATGTGGTAATATGGAATAAAGCATGGAGCAAAAGGACAGAATTAAAATGTAAATACACTCAAATCACTTTTGCTAATGTGGTCCCCTTGTCCATTCTCTTCTGCTGCAGATAATGGTGGTAGGTCATATAAAAGACAAAAATACACTTTTCTAGTAAATATACTTTATATTATTCCTCCTCTTTTCACTCCACAATGTAACGTTAGGTTAGCATAAAACATATGTACTTAAGTTTCTTTAATATTTTACACATGCAAATTGATTGAGCACCTGTTTCACTAATCAGACACTTAAGTTTCATGCATGCACTGCATTTGCAATAGTTTCGCAGCTTTAGTTTATTACTTTTACACATGCAGCACCTGTCAGTGGTTTTAGTGTGTAAAAAAAAAATTGGTGTGAAAAAGGTCCCCGTTAAAATTTTGGGAATGCATGCAAGGAAATGTAAAACTATCATGAAAATCACATCAGACTAGAAGTCGTGGAGCTACATTATTGAAATGCTGCACTCTGTGAAAGCAAAATTTAATATTTTCACAAGGGATCAGAAATTCATGTTATAATGAGGGAGAATAACAACTGAGAGGGAAAGTTATAAGGTAACATAAGTACAATTGACAGACTGCTGTGAATAATCTCCAGGAAAGCTTTTATCTACTTTTTGTTAAGCTTGCAGCATATTTCTGGTGAATAAATGCAAGAGGGGGAAATGGGACTATTTTTCTATACCATCTACCAGGTACCATGCTTGAGTCACAACAAGTATAGTCTGTTCATTTTCCACCTAAAAGAGCTCCCTTATAGAGCATCCTTTAGAGATTTCATGATTTATGTTCTCGCATAAACAAATACAACACATACATTATTCTATTATACGCTGATATTAATACACAAACACGCTAACAGAATAGACTGAGTGTTCCTGTGAGAGTTGAAAAGCCTGCATGTTTAGTCTCGGAGCATAATTGATGAAGTGGTGTTGTACTTGTGGATCAAACAGTTTGATATGGTGCTGTGTGATGCTACCTCTATAAAAATGCCGTTACAGTCGACTCCCTGTAGAGAAAGGCTGCTTCGTATTTCTGTCAATGCAATTTATTTCCTCCCATTCTTGCTGGCTGGAAATACCAAGGGGAAATATTCCCTCACTTGTCTCATTTTGCTGGTATGCCTCCTGCTCTTCACCGACAGGAAAATGCCAATAGGGGAATATTGAACCAGATAATAGACTATGACAGTGTTGTTTTAGTGAGGTGTCAGTGGCATTACAGAGGATTGCTCCTGGAAGTGGCAAATCCAATCAGGCTGTGAGCTAAAGTCCCACAGACTCCAGAACGATTCATTTGAATTCTTTGATCAGGCATAGGTATCTCCAAACTCCTCTGGGACTCAAAACAAACTGAAGAGATCCGGACCTTAAGGAGGGAGACAAGAAGTCATCTTTATACTGGGATAATGGGGTGCAAATGTAATGTAGTGCAGCACTAAATTATTGCACTTCTACGTTATGAAGCTCAGCGTAAAGGAAGACTTATATTAACTTTAATCACCGCTTCTCTTCCTAAAACTATTCAGCTGTTTAGAGGCGTTCACTTTTCAGTAACCCAACCAGAATTGCCCACGAAATTCATGATCCAATCACAGCATGACATCCTGCTTTAAATGTCTTTTCTCCGTTGCTGTCAGCTGTCTTTTCAGGCAATCGTGCAACCATCCTCCTCCCCTTCCACCTCCGGTCATCGTCAACCATGGCATCCTGGGTTCCCTTCCGGCAGACCACTCCTTCGTTCGGTCTTCGGGTTCCTTCTCCATCATCACCAGTGTTTAGGCTCCATCAGGGGAATATGTCTTGGCTTCTCTACCCCTTTAAAATTAATTTATAACGATGGAGTCTAATCTCCAAAGACTCTGTACATTTCATATTATGCATATGTACAATAAATCTTTGCATATCTGCAACAAAGTCTCTCCTGATTGAAATGAAAGTGTCAGAGTTAACAAATGGCTTTTACTTCATCCACATGATCATTAGTACACAATACGGTAATGTCCCTGTGCTCAGCCTAAAATAATGATATTCTTACAATAATGTGTGCAGCATGTGAATTTGTATCTGTTTGTGAGAAGCATGCAAATCGTCAGCATAAGAGTTAAACTATTAATGAAGAATATTATGGCTATTTTATCATAGGCAGTAAAGAAATCATGAAAATTGCAGTGCCTTTGTTAATTATTTAATTCTTTCATTTCATCACAGCCTGACAATTATATAGCAAACTGGGTGCCAGTGACTGAAAAGCCTTTGGACATAGCTGATACTGGAGAATTTAAAAATACATTAGATTTAGAATGGAAATATTTCACAGAACTGCAGGGGTGACCCGGGATATTATTATTATCATCATTCTTTTAGTTTCACCCTGAAATTGCCCTTGGCTAGTGACACATGCAGTCCAATCTTCAACCTTTTAAAATCTCTGCCATGTTTATGCCCTTAGTCTTTTTTCATTGTGTGAATGGCCGGGGCTCAGACATCAAAGCATGTCATTAAAGTATCATGAACATGTGACCAGGGTTTGGGGGTTCATGGTAATACACACAACTCTTATATATATATCCATATATGTATATACTTTATACATTTATACGTTTCACAGATGCTCATGTTGTGACCTGGAAGTCAAGAGGAGGGCGACGCTTCTGTGGTGACATCTGGGCATTATGCTTGGCCATATGGTATTCTTCCTTTATTTAGGTGCCTTTTCTAAAAATACCACATTTAAATGCTAGGCATAGTGTGCTTTAGAGACTATTTTGATGGCTTCTCAATAAAAATGTATTTATTGAAATAAGAAGCAGACAGAGGTCTGGTAAGCTCACTTTTTTCCATCTCCACACCCCAAGACTTTATTTCCGCAGAGCTCCATCTGGAGCTTCAAAAGGTCTTCATGCCAATTTTTCTTTCTCTCTCATATAATGCAGAAGTAGTCCCTAAGACCTGTTGTTTTTTCTGAGACTTTGGTGTGTAAAATTGGTGGAAATCAAGATTTCCGTCCTGATTGATTTGGTAACACCCCACGGTTGCTGGTGATGACAACAAGGGGGGTTTAATACTACAGCAAACACTCGTGCAACTACTTTGTAATACAGTAGAAGAGCAACTTGTACGTTTATACCATAGCCAAACAAACTCAAGTTGATAAATGAAATAGTCAGTCAATAATTGACCTTTTCCATCATGACATAAAATAAAGAAAATAACCATGTCTTGTTTTGTAGATGCATTTTTGATTGACAACCGTCAAATACATTTTATATATTTTAATACATTACAGTGTTTCCTGTGACTGCTTCACAATACAAGCCACCCCTTGTTTCACCAGTTGTACACTTATAATTTGAACTAGCAGCAGTAAGAAATGTTTGGTTTGCATAAGCAATATACTGTATTATAGAAAGACAGAGAACAGTAAGAATTACATTGATGAACGATGAATCTACAAACAGTAACTCTGGATTGCATGCATGCACACGTTTCCTGCATGTGAATCCCTATTTGAGTCGAAAGGTCATTCGAATCCAGCGCTGGAATGGCGGACTCCGCCACTAACAACAAAAACTCCTACAGTATGTAGAGAGGTAATTGCAGAATGTAAATACATTGAATGGCTATTACTTAGAAAAATGCAGACTACAATAGTATCAAAAGAGTGGTGTGATTTACTGAAGATCTTTAGGATTCTAACTTACACAACACATTTTTGAGGCAACCTCCCCATTCAACATTGTATCACAGAAACCCATGGGAAAGCATTCCTTCATTTCTATTTATGTGCAAGAAATGTGAAAATGTCCTGAAACCATATTTCTATTGGGCTCTATCCATTTATCTGTCAGCTGGCCCTTATTATGAGAAATAATAGTAACCTATAAAGGTGAGGGCGTCTGCTGTTACATCAGTAATATACTGCAGTTGCCCACTGGTCACTAAACGAGTAGCAATGCTAAATCGTGATGTGCTTCACGTCAGTAACATCTTGTTTATCTGTAAAACTGGATTTCCTTGTCAAAGTGTATCGAGCTTACATCAGCTAAATGGTGTCTGAGCTTTATCTATAGAGTGAAAAAATCTTAACAATTAGAGTCTCCAATTCAACCATACCAACGATAAGAATCTGAAATTACAACCTTCTATTTCCACTGGGACAAGACAAATTGGTGCGGTTTGCCTGCAGTGGGAGATCGCAACAATATAATTATATTGTCAACAACAACTTATATATTTCACGTGTATTGACCGCATGCTGTTAACAAAAGGTACACACCTCCTTCTCCACCCCCCCCAACTCATTTATTCTTAAGATGGTGCTGCCACCATAAATCTTTGTCAGGCTTTTATTTTCTATTGATCACTGAAGTAAGTAGCATGTTGGTGCTGCGACCATTCTAACAATGGTAGGAGACGAACAAACTGAATTGATTCTGTGAATTAGATTTAGGCATTTATCTTTTGCAGCCAGAGTGCAGTATCTGCAGTTTTCAGTGTCTTCCTATGTGTGTTTATCAGCAATGGTGGTCTAAAACTGCCCAACTTATCTTTCAAAAATAATAATACTTATCTGGAGAAAATATCTTTTTATTTGTCTGCCATTTGGTTTGGCTGCTCAGATAGGGTAGAGTCAGTTTATCAGAGCTTGTTTGTTGAAAACAGCTGTCTGCTGCTGCTGGAAATTGGTTAGATGAGAACAATATGACCCGAATATACAGTAAATGGAAAACAATGAGCTTGAAGAGGCCAAAAAGCTCCATAAAGCTGCCCGGCTAATATGTATTTGTGGTATTTATCCCCTTTCATACAACACAGTCATTTGGTTCAATGTTGATATAAAATATATTGATTCATTGAGCTTTAAATTATGAGCAAATAAAAACAGAACATGTAATTTGTTCATGCGGGGTCCGTGGTGGCTATTGCACTCTACACGTAAACAGCCATTCTGTTTGCTAATGCTTCCACAGCCATGTATGATGATGAAAGATATGTTGAAATTGCCCCCTTTTCCTGTCGTTGGATTTAGTTCATTAAGCTTCCACTACAGCTAAATGGAAATGCCTTTCAGTGGAAGCAGCAGACCACCCAATCTGGCCCCTGGTGAATTTATGACAGCTTCCTCCCCCTCTAAACTTCCGAGCAGTTGTAGCCTGAGGTGACAGGCACGTCACCATTATTTACCCTCATGCCACCACCAGCGGAATCAGCAACTGGCTCAAAGGTCAGCAGGCCGTGTCTGTCTGCGCCTCAGCCACCAGACGCTCGCTCTTTTCTCAGCCTGCCTGAGCCTCACCGACACTCCGGGGAAATCTGATACCCCCACAGCTGCAGATACCAGAATCAAGAGAATCAACAAGTACAGATTCTGTGCAGTCCCACGGCACATTCATGGCAATGACAGATAGACCTTATTAATTAACAATTAATTTTAATGTGATCTCTGCTCTCTGGATCCCTTGATCAGCTGCTTTAATCTACCCTGTGGAGAATACAGTGACATCGACTTGGCTTGTTAGTTAATCAACAAATGGACCATTAGCAAACATACTCATAGTATATGGTATAGATCTAGAGAGGCACTGATTGTACAACAGTGTGCTGTATTAAAAATACCAGTTTGTCTTACAATCAGACTTCTACTAGTACTATATAATAATATTAATAGAATAGTATTCATTTTGATATACATTATATTATGCCTTTAGTATTTAAAGGGATACTTCACCGATTAGCATTAAGCTTTGTATCAGTAGAAACCCGGTAGTATTTTCGAATGATCGTGCTTCCCTCCCTCATGTCCCCCTGAGACTAGATTTCTCTGTATTGTGGGTCTGGAAAAAAGCCTCTGATGACGCAAAAATCGTCATTTAGCGTCATCTGAGGCATTTTTGCCCAGAGGCTATGGACTACAGCCAGCTAGTTCCGCATGTTTTCAACCCGCCCAGTCCGGGTGGGACTGTCACTACACGATGCGAGTCGAGTATCAGCCATCTTGAAGCTAAGCTAACAACAGGCTCTCTCTTTTCAGCAGCAAACTTGCTATTATGTGCATTCAAACTACTAAACACATGTGTACCACCGGGATACATTGGTACTGATCAGAACATATGCAGGAAACTTTATTACAGACGGAATACTCGACACACAAAAAAAAAATTCACATTTCTACTGCCAGCGGTGAAATATCCCTTTAATATTACATAACATACATACATGTGACTTGTGGTGTTTCAATAATATAGTTTTTATGTTCTGTCATTAAGTTTTAGTTTGCTAAACCCCTCCCCAGAACAGCAATTGTCCAATCATAGCTTAGTAACCGGCATGACAGGCCTGTCAAGCTTTGGATTTCTTCAGGTGTGCATTGACCTGTAGTAAGAAAGATACTCTGCATATAAAGAGTTTAGAGTGTGGTGTTATCTTCTTAGTCTTTCCAAAATCAAAAACACAGGAGCAAAAATAAGGAATGGATGGTTCTTCTTAAACGTAAGCTGCAAATGTTAGCATGCCAGTTAACTAGCTTCCTACAGTAGTAACCTTGCATCAATGCCAAGAGTTAGCATATTATTAGCAAACTACTACTATTTTTTGGGGTTAAATATTACGTTAGAAAATCCCCATTCAGGACTGATATATGTATATATCCATTATGTTTCCTGGTCCTAGCCATACAAGAACAATGGGTAAATGCTGTTCCTTTATTTCCATTTTCTTCTTGCTACATGGACTATGAACTGGTGAGGATGCTGATTTATGCCTGGGACATGTAGATTTAGCCTCAGTCTGCTGTAGCCACAGGGTGCACATTGGAGATCCTATTACAGGGTTCTTTAAAACAAGTTAGTTGGAGACAGCGTTTCCAACCATCTGACTGAGTTACGATAAGTGACGGCAGCTGAAATGAGAGTACTGCTTTTGTCTACCTCGGTAGACCCATTGTTAGAACAACTACTAACAATTTTGGGTGGTGAATCTGGCTCTGTTATCGTTAATAGAATACAAAGTTTCACAGACATACAGTAACAACAGCAGGAGGGGGACAGGGATTAGTGAAGGGTCAAGTATGTGATCTGTAGAAAAATATACTTTTAAAGTGCTGTAAAGCCTGAAGAAATTTGAGTCTACACGTCATTTTGAGACATAGTGTTTCACTTCACAAACCAGAGTTTCCTTTCTGATAACCATGTACTGAGGGAAGTTTGAAGAGAAATATCTCAAAAATCCTTCATTGTTCATCTTTTGAAAAAACATTCCGTCAAACATATTGTGCCAGAGTCAGAAAATATCTCATTAATGCATCTATGTGGTTTGAGGTTTTAATTTTATCTTCCTTGGTTATGGAAATGAGAACTCATAGTGAAATTGGGTTTGAAAGATGAAATGATAGAGGGATGGTGATTGTAGATGACTCCTCAAACAGACAGACAAACTGAAGATATTGTTTTGCTTCTCACAAAATATGTAAAACCACAGAGATTTTGTTTGGATAGTGATTTGGAACGTGTCCTCAAAGCGAAGCTGACATCACATTCAAAAACATTAAAAGATTTGAGTTAAGATAGTCAAAATGTCACCTTTTCCCATCTCGAGAAGGTTATTTGTTTCTAAATAAGGTTACATTTTGCTCACATCCATCATGTACACGCCTGGAGGGAGTGTGACCCCGTAAGACAGCTGTTCAGTATGTACATGTGATGTCTGTATTTGTATGTTTATGTCTTTGTGTGTGTGGACCAGTCACAGGCGGGGCAGTGATATTACACACATGCTGGAAGCTATACGAGAGAAAATTAAGTATTGGCCTTAGCTAACTCCCACATAAAAACTGTATTACACTATGGTATAGTAAGGGTAGTGATATTATACTCCATTGCACTTGATTACTGCTTTAACAGTGCTGCTCATGGCTGCCTACATGTGTATGTAATCACTGTAATCTTGTACAGTATATCCTACAGTTATACTATCATCAACACAGGCATTCTTACTTATTGTCTTCTTTGAGACTGGACTTTGCTTTGGGCCATTATTTTGGATGGATGGGATTGGGGCCGGGGGGGAGGCACTGCAGACACAGACAACTAGCCATGGTGCTTAATGCCTGAACTAGACAGGATACCAGTACTGCAGAGTAAAAGTTTGTAATGGTGGTGGCAGAGGATGATGGGCAATATGAGGAGAAATACTGATTCAAAATCTGCTGTCAGAATTACTTTTTACTGTCTGACTAATGGATGTTTTGAGAATGTGTAGTCACTCACAGCCAACATCCAGCTTTGCCAGTTTTTCCTGGTTCAAATCACAAAATATAGCTCTAGATATTCTTGAGATACTCCTGAATAGACCAAAATCAACAACGTTATAGTCAGAAATAGTGGCAACAACTTACGACTTCTTTACATGTACCCTGTCAGCCCCAAGTGTATTTGCTACTGAAGACATACAACTTTAAAAACGACTCAGGAATATGTAGTTTCACTGTTAAAAAAGGCTCTGTAATTATCTTAAACAGTTGGGAACTTTATATAGCAAATACTACTCAAACAGGATGTTTTTTGGCATCTATTTTCAGCTGTGGATGGATATCAACCGGTAATTATTTAGGGCATCAGGATGTTGTATATGGCATTGACTCAAAATCAAACCACAGTACCTATTTTCATTGTAATTTAGGAACATGTCACCTAGTCAATGCTGTGGTTCATTCTGTTTTTTATTTTTATTTTTGTTTTTAGTGGAGATCAGTGGCACAGAGGAATAACCTGCTATTAAGCTACTATATCAAGCTTTGGCTACATTGGATTAATTCATAGTTGGCTCTGCATGGTCTTGTAATGGAATTTGTTGCCAATAAGAAAAATGCTAAATATTACAGCATTGTCCGTCAACCTCCTAGACTTTGATTTAAATATGAGGAGATGATTCTTGGCATTAAAAGCTGGAGAGGACTTGCAGTACCAATATTTTAGTAGGATTTCTTTTAATTTAAAAAATGGGACCTCAGAAACATTTCATCTTGTCCAGAGTTGCTGTACTTAAATTCAAAAAGAGGTACAGACACTAAATAAATAAAAATTATTTTTAGTGCTTCCAACAGCAAAGTTCACAAGAAATTAAAATAGTACAAGAAGTAGAAGTATTAAAAAGCTGTATATGTTCCAGTAATAAATATCAGTGAATCATGGTGCTACTTGAGCCATGAAGATCATAGAGTCACAGCAAGGCACAACATCAAAGGACAGTCCTAACATGTAGGCTGGCGTTGACAGTTTGGAGATACACAAGTGCAGCTTGATGTCTGATTCAATCCCAGAACTGGCCAGCTGCCTTGGAACATCCACAGTGATTAGTTGTTGTTATTAGTAAAATGACATATTATATATTTGTAGCTGAAAATCTAGAAAATAAGTAACTTAGACAAGAAAGGATTAGGTAAGCGTAAATATTACCGTGACATTCAACAAGCAGTGAAGTTGTGTAAACAGCTACTTTTGCCAACAATTCTCAAAACTATGCAATTTCCTTTTGTTAAGTGGACAATTAGGATGAGATGTATTTGTTGTCTCTCTCCAGCATACACACACAAACACACACATACATGCACACACACACACACACACACACACACACACACACTTGCACAGCCCATGCACGCTCGCATGCACGCACACACACACACACACACACACACACACACACACACACACACACACACACACACACACACACACACACACACACCTTGTACAATAGTAGAAGTACTAGCAGTATAATAGTAGGACACTAAAATCTGTTTTTTAGATGTTTACCTTCAATATATGATCTCATAACACATGCATTGCACACACACACAGGATAAGCCATGGCAGTGGCAGATAGCAGCTGGCAGGGCTTGTCGGCATGTGTATGAGGCAGCAAAAGAGTGTGAAAAACATTCAGAGGGCATTGCTGGTGACCTCTCTGCATCTGCACTTCCAATGGACCATTAAACACACAGCATCCATTGCACTAGTTAGTGTGAAGCATAAGACAAAAACACACAGATGTACACTTGCTTTAACCAAAATAGTCTCAAAGCATTGACTCCAATGCACTGCATTAACCCATTCGGATAATATTTACATAAACAGTCAGTTTTTTGAATAGCTACCCATGATATGCTTAACTCAAACAGAAACACTGGTAAAGGCAAACATTTTGCTTGAGTGGGTTTCGACCACAGACATAGAACCTCTCAATATTGTACAGAAATGGGCATGCACCTTTTAAAAAATAATGAGATCAGAGAAATGCATGTGGCTGTCTTCTCAGAGCAGCTAGGTTGTTTTATTATACAGAAAGCCTTCTCACATTTATGTGGTGTGTGTTTGTGTTAACACCACAGAGCTTTGCTCTGTGTGGTAAGACACATATCCTCAGAGACTCTTCTTCACCCTGCCTGTAAGCTTAGTTAGCTGCATAATCACTTGCTTGCCTCTATAAAAGAGAAAGGAGGTATGTTAAGATATGATGGCACTCATGGGGCAGCAGCCAT
This sequence comes from Sander vitreus, assembly GCF_031162955.1. Classification (NCBI taxonomy): domain Eukaryota; kingdom Metazoa; phylum Chordata; class Actinopteri; order Perciformes; family Percidae; genus Sander; species Sander vitreus. The sequence goes on along the minus strand of NC_135856.1, from coordinate 26,978,483 downwards.
TCACATACAAGTGGCATTTCATCCCTGTTGTGTTCAACATGACTCAGTTTCAAAAAGTCACTGTAATTGATCTCTCACTGAGACAAAGATGATCACTGCATCAATCTGTCTGTCCATCCATCTATCATGAATCATACATCCAATAAATGATCCTTTTAGTCACTCATTCCCCAATTCATCCATCTGTCTGTCCATTCATTCATCCATTCTTTCTTTCATTCATTTGTTCATCAAATCTGTCTGTCTGTGTATCGGTATCCATCCATCCATTTTTAACCATCTGTCTAACCACCAATTCATCCATTAATCTGTTCTTCCATCTATCCATCCACTCATCCACCTGTCTGTGTATATGTATATCCATATATTCCCCCATGCATCCATCAAGCCATCCATGCATCTGTCACTCATCCATTCATGAATTAATGAATCCATCTATCCACCCATGGATCCTTTCAGCAATTCCATACACATCCATGTCATGGATGTGTGACAGATGTCCATCCTGTCATCTGCAGTGTCAGTTGTATGCAAGATAGGGGTCATTGTAGGCTTGCAACCAATACAATGTAATAAGGCAGGAAAGGCAGATGTCCTTTAGTACCTCAGAGATTGTCATTGTTATCTGTCAAATAAGTTTACATTTCACTCCATGTTTCATTTAACACTTGAAGGAGGTTTTAGTGTCAAGAGACCTGTGGGGTCCTGTACTTATATGGAACTATGTATCTGAGCACACCAACCGACATACGGTGCTCCCCAAGGCTCATTCCTTGGGCCTCTTTTATTTAACATTAACATACTTCTATAGTACCACATTATGCACAGTGTTGGGGAGTAACGGAATACATGTACCGGCGTTACGTATTCAGAATACAAATTATGAGTAACTGTATTCCGTTACAGTTACAATTTAAATAGTTGGTATTTAGAATACAGTTACATTGTTAAAATCAATGGATTACATGATGATACTTCTCTTTTTCACGAGTTTATTCACTTTCTAAATAAATTAAGGCAACTCCATGCATTTTGCAGAAGCCCCAATATGATGAAAACGAAAAAATTAGCTATTTGCGTGATGAGTCACAATGGGGTCGGAACCGGCACAACAGAGCCAGGGCCGCAATGCGTTTCGATCTTGGAAATTCAAACAGCATTTTACATTAAAGACAGAGAAGGGAGAATTAAATATAACTGTGCAGTGCAACCTCTGCTTGCCAGCAACCAACCTCCTTTTTTAATTAGCCAGGGGTAGTCGTCTGCTGTAGTTTTACTGGTCACCTTGCTATTTTATAGTTGTATCAGGCAGCTACCTGCTTAGTTGACGTGCGACTTTACATTCTCCTATGTGCTGATTTACTAGCCCCAGAGCCGTTGAAAGACTGACTAGCCCCGTTTGACATGCTAGCTAACGTCAGCTTAAATTAACTCGTGGTAGCTTAGACTGTGGTTAGGTTTTTGTAGTATGCAGTTCGGGACTACAAATACAACAATCAATCTGCTTGTTTAGGTACATATTCAGCCAATTGGAACAGAAGAACACACCAGAATAGACCTGTTTAGTAAGCAGAATTTGATGGCCGTATTCCTACACTTATAAAATGCAATTCAATGATGAAGTAATCCAAGTATTCAGAATATGTTACTCAGATTGAGTAATGTAACGGAATACGTTAAGAAATACATTTTTGGGCATGTATTCTGTATTCTGTAACGGAATACATTTTGAATGTATCCTTCCCAACACTGATTATGCATGGCTATGTCATCCTGCAGTTGCATACCTATAGATTATTTCCACAAGTGAATTGAACAAACGAATGATTGGAAAAGCTTAGAATATGTTGTCATCTTGACTCTTTGTGTTTGGGAACCAAAAAAAAGAGTCAGACATAGTAAGAAGCAAATGATTAATGTCCAGGAATGACTTAGAGAAAGTTTTTATTACCAGCAAGCTGAAGTACTGTAACAGTCTTTTCTCGGTTTTCCCTAAAGAAACCTCAACTTTAGGAGGCTGCTGCTAGTCTCCTAACAAGGACAAAGAAAGCTGAACACATCACACCTATTCTCAAGTCTCTGCATTGGCTTTCCTGCTTTAAATCTCTCAGTGGTTTAGCATAAAACACATCTCTAACGGTCTAGTATCTACCTAGTGAACAGTTTCCAGGATCCAAACTAAACATGGAGAAGCATGTTCTACAGAGCTGGAACAAACTTATAAAATATATAAGGATGAGCCCACATTTTTACTAACTGTAAAACTAGATTAAAAGTATGTATTGTCTTCACTACCTTTGACTGGACCTTAAGAATTCATCAGTATCTATGTACCCTATGCTTACATTATGAACTACCTTTGGTGCATTCTTGTTTTAATCTTTTAATGTCTTTTAAAATATGCTTCATCCTTTTATGCTTAATTTTTATGTTTGTATTTAATACACTTCGAATTGCCTTTGTGAAATGTTTTTGGCTCACAATGCATAGGTGTATTTGAGTGCAATAAATATAAATATATACGTGATAAACATGAAGACTGAAGGATCTTTCTTTTTGAGCTTGTTTTCTTGATCTCATCAGCAACTTCTGTTATCTTATTTGGAGAATCAAATCTTACACATATTAATATTCATTACATATTTAATCACACTAATGCTTCCCTGTAGCATATTATGATCCAAGCCTCTCAGATGTCATATAGCGCTTAATTTATTCCTGGGAATGCACAGAAGTTGACGAGATCTGTTTTATTCCATCCATCCATCAATCCATCCATCCTACTCATGTCTCTTTAAAAATCCATACAAGGTGCTGTATGTCTTCTGTGCATAGAAAAAATACATCATATATTTGTATTTATGTTTGGCACCACTGAGGCACTGCAATAGAAATCTGTATAATATTAATAAATTTGGTCTCTAGTTGCAGACTTGCAGCCACCAGTACATCCCAGTGTGCAGGATGAAGGAAGAATCAATTTCCTTACTGTTTCTTGCTTGAATGGACAGATATGTGGTTAGCAACATCTGAGCAGTATACCAGAGCAGCATGCTGTTCCACCTAAGGGACTGGCAGCTATTCACTACAGAGCTGCAGATAGACAGGGAAATAGGAATACACGCACAAACACGCACCAACTCATTTTCAAACAGAATATGGATTTTTAAAAACAAACAAAACCACTGTGAGCAAAGAATGTTTTTTTCATTTTAAAAAAAATAAAAAACAATGATAAAACTTGACACATGACACTATGAAATAATAATTCAATATTTTTTAGATAACATCTATAAGCTACAATAGCCTGTCAAAAAGGACAGATCACACGGCGCAGACTGACTTAATTTACTGTAGGAAATAGACTGCCAGTCCTCCACTATGGTCTTAACTGACTGTGCTTGTGCTCTAAACAAAGGCTTGTTTCTTCCTCGAATAATGAAGTCTCCATCTGCTGGAAAGGTGTGTGTGTGTGTGTGTGTGTGTGTGTGTGTGTGTGTGTGTGTGTATTGTGTGGACTACCCAGCTGCTGAGTTATGTAAGGGGGGTTCAGTGTAAACACATTTCCATGGTCAGAAAGGTGTCAATCCCTCTCTTTTCTTGCCTCACCTTCACAGCTCATTTACTCCTACTTCCACAAGAATCAAATAACAATCCAAGTCACACGAAAGAAAAGCTTTAGAGTATCCTCTCTTCTCTGATAAGAATCGGGCCTTACATTTTGGGCAGGGACGTTCGGAGAAGGTGAGGCAATTACTCACTGAGGCAACAATCTTTTATCTGCTATCTACAAAGGAATTTTTTGCTGTTTGATAAGTTACTCACAGAACATCTATACCGTGCTGTAAATTCCACGTCTCCTAAATGTCCAGACGCCACAAATATAATGAATCATACATTTTATTTAGCATGTCAAATGGTGTTAATACAAGCTCTAAACCCAGGCCTCTAAAAGTTACTCAGTAACAAAGGAGAAAATGTGTTTATGGTAAATGGCTTCACTTGATTAATGACTGAATGAAATGTGTGTTTTGTTTGTACAGCAGTGACCACAGCTGTTTCCACACCATGGGAAGGGTTAACGCTTTACTGCGCAATTTGTTTTAATGAAGAAAAACACAAATTGCACAAGACTAAACTACTAAGTGAAACTAAAGTAGCAAATACTGGCCCATTCAAATCAATTAAAATTCACCTTAATTGAATGTTTTCGGGTGTTGTGCATATCGACTTTTAGTATGATCCAGTATACTTCAAATATGACCATTTCATAGGGTCCATATCGGCAGCGTCTAACAACTTAAAATGTCACAATAATATATGCTAAGCTACAGTGTTTAAATGTCTCATATTATGCTCATTTTTAGGTTCATTATGGAATTTTGGGTTCGTACTAGAACATGTCTCTGTCTAAAACGCTTAGGTTTTCTCTTTAAAGCCCAGTCTGCTCTGATTGGTCTGGGACTCGGCATTGCCACAGTTTTCAGCATTGAAAGTTTTCAGTCATTGCAGCCCGGGGAATGACTGTAACGGCACTGTAGCGGCAATTGCTGCCTATATATGGTATAGATGTGACATCACAACTGTGCAGAAGTCCTAATGGCTCGTTTAAAGGCACAGTTTTTGAATATGGGCTGTGTGCATTTCTCTGTGGAGAAAGTGTTTTGATACTTTCACAGTATTTATATAGCACATCGACCTGCTAGTAAATCTCACTTTTTACAATATGGGACCTTTAAAACAGTGCTTAAATGTAATATATTTGTCATACATGCACAGAAAAGTAAAAGCAACAACCCAAAGAAATATAACAACCTTGCAATAATGCTACTAGTAGGGCTGTTGTTATTGAATGGTATTATACTGCATTGTTATTGTGCTTATTACCATATAATTACCTATGTTGCAAGTGTGAAGCTCATATTGCTGCATTATTACTTTACTGACTATTAAGTACAGTAAACATTTTTAAATACATTTTAAAAATACAAACGTTCAGTGAATAAATTCAAAAGAAGTGCTTGAAAAACTGACACCCATGAAACTGGAATGTGAAGTGCACACTACATTCACACACTTTTTGTCGAGCAGGTCAGTTTAATATGAAAAACATTTAGAGCCATTCTGTTAATAAAGGCTTCATCCAGCACATCAGCACTAAAATGCTTCCATTAAACCTTTAACTGTGAAATGTTTAGTTATTCAGTCGCTGTGATGACATAAAAAGGTGTTCTATTTCGTATAGGCTTCACCCTCTAAGCTACGCTATTGGGTTTATCCCTTCGTGCATGCGCAGTAGTGAAGATTTCTTTCCCGCCCTTGCGTCCAGCACGGGCTTTCAACTACGTCCGCAGAAACTGTATATAAACAGAGCGGACCCGTTGCTCATCTCCCATTTTTTCTTCAAGCTAGCAATATGAAGACAAGCTTGACTTCCAGCGGTCTTCGCCTCTGCCCCACCTGCCGGACCGGGTATATCCTGCCGCCGGACCTCCGTCCCTGCTGCGAGACCTGCCTTGGCACCGCTCACTTCTGCGCCCGCCTGCCATCTAAAGAGCTTAACCTGCGGGCGGAAGCTTTTCTGGAGTGTCAGGCTAGCAGGGAAGGGGATGGCAGCTGGGCAGACAGACGGCAATCCATCAACACCCTGGATCCACTGGAGGAAGGCTTTGTCAACGAGCACGAGTCCGATGGCTCGATTCCCTCGGATAACGCTTCCGTCACTGGCTGTCCCTCAACCCCCCCTGGGAGGACTGGACCTCGAAACGGGGATCGATGCCCTCCCATTGTGGCTCTCCCCATCTCCGGAATGGTCAAGGGCACCACTCCAGCGATCTTCCCCTCTGCCTCAGGCGGCTCCACTCTCGTGGCACAGAACAATATAGCTTTGCTAGCCTCTCCTGTCTCCACCGTGGCCATTACTCCGGGAGCTCTTCCTCCGGAGCTAGCCACGGAGACTGGCAAAGCTATGACCGCGATCCTCACCCTGACCACGGCGTCCACAGTGGCGTTGTCCAGAGTCATGGCGTGGCAGACTGTGGCCCAGCGAAACATCTGGCTCCACATGACACAGCTACCCATTGACATCAGACGCGAGCTTCTGTACGGCCCCATAGCTCCTGATGGACTATTTGGGCCCCACCTACAGACATCCACGTCCCACCAGGCTCGGCTCTTGGAAGGCAGCTCCTCCACAGCAGCGCCGTCGCCATGACAACCGCCATGAAAGGAAGCGCCCCACAGCCTCTGCTGCGGCTGCGTTTTCCCAGCCTTCGAGCTCCGCTCCTCCGCCCGGCCCCCCTCCGCAGCGACTGCCGGCTCCACATGACCGGCAGGCTTCACAGAGCCGGAGGACCATGAAGGTGGCCCCCACTTGGTCTAACCCACCCTCCGAGCCACCCAACAAACAGCGGCCTCAGGGTGCGGGGAACGTCTGTCCCCATACGGTTGAGAGCTGGAAACACAACGGCCCTTTTAAGGGCCACTCCCACCCATCTAAAGAGCAGTTTCCCCTCAACCAAGCAGCCCTTGTTCCCACTGAACAGTGCGTTGACAACATAACAGTTGTTCCCCACACAAGTGCACACCAGCCCACCACTGCACGCGGAGCTCCACCGCTCTCTCACTATGCAGACAGCGGGAGCCGGAACGGTGCCGCTCAGTCATCCCTCTCCTCCCGGCCATGTCAACGGGACGAGGAAGACAATGACCCGGTGGTCGCTCCCGCCCCTCACGGCGGTGACCGGCCGCCACCCTTTTGACAGAGCCCTACCATGGGCTGGGCGTCACAATCACACGTCTTGCCCAGCGGCGGAATGGGCTCTGCGCTCCTTGCTGGCCATGTCTATGAACAACACACAGACATGTGTTCCTCCGGGGGAGGAGAACGAGGGATTTTACTCCCACTACTTTCTCACTCCAAAAAAGTCAGGCGGGCCCTTTCTCGACCTGTCCCAATTAAACCGATGCGTCATGGAGTGCCCATTCCACATGCTGACTGTCAGACATGTGTTGGAATGTGTTCCCCCCCATGAGTGGTTTACGTCTGTGGATCTGAAAGACACATACTTTCACATCCAAATTATTCCCAGACACAGGAAATTCCTGCGCTTCTTTTTCCAAGGGGCCCATTTCCAGTACAACCGGCTGCCGTTCGGGTACTCACTGGCCCCCCCGCACATTTTCCAAGTGCATGGAGGCGGCACTTCAGCCGTTGCGGAAAAAAGGCATCAGAGTCAGTCTCGCCGTCCTGCCTCTCCATTAGATGGGACGGGAGCGCAGCCACCTTACAGCCTAATCCCTCATTCACACCAAAAGTTCTGACAAATTCCTTTCGGTCAAGAGTGTTTTCCCTCGAAGGGTTTTCCCTCCGCCTCATAACAACGATGCGGAGGAAGCTTTTCACCGTTTGTGTCCGGTGCGTGCGCTATCACAGTACGTTTTACGCATGGCGGACATAAGCCAGACACAGCAACTGTTTGTACATTATAGGGAACACTCCCAAGGAGCGGCCCTTTCAAAACAGCGTCAGTCTCACTGGCTGTGCGAGGCTATCATCCAGGCTTATAACACGGAGGGGGCGGAGCCCCCCCAGGGCATCCGAGCACACTCTACGAGGGTATTATCGGCGTCCGCTGTCTTATTCAGAGGCATGACAGTAGCCGACATTTGCACAGCGGCCTCCTGGCCATCCCCATGCCCATTCATCCATTTTAATCGATATGTCTGAGCCCTCCATGACCCACTCGGTCCTGTCCACACTCAACGACGAATGATGCGCCGTTGCGTGTGTTTTTCCGTGCTGTCCTCACCCTGTCTGCACTGGGTGCTGGGTGGAAGGTGGGTGTCCCCATAATTGATCAATCATGATACAATTCTCACTAACCATGCACGCCTTGAATCATGGAATGATGTGCCGCTGCATGTGTACTCGTCTGCGGTCCTCACCCCCCCTACGTTGGGTCGCTGGGAGGAACACGGGTGCCCCATATTTGTCAATCATGTACTTTTCTCACTAATCATGCATGCCTACACTTATGGCTTGGGCCTTGCAGCCAGCTAGGCCAAGTCATTGCCATGGCAGGCTCGCTTATCAGAATAATGGTTTATCTGATACAATCTCCTGTCAGTGCATTAGTGGAAGAAGTTAGTCTATGTTCTGGTGGCATTGACTACATCAGCTTCGCCCTAACCCAATGGCGTAGCTTAGAGGGTGAAACCTATACGAAATAGAACAATAGTTACGTATTGTAACTCCAGACTCCAGAGTATTGGCGAAGCCCTCTAAGATTCGGGCCACCTGCTCTTGTAACATTAGCTGAAGAAAAAGCTGATGTTGGGAGATGAGCAATGGGTCCGCTATGTTTATAAACAGTTTCTACGGACTTAGTTGAAAGCCTGTGCTGGACGCAAGGGCGGGAAAGAAATCTTCACTACTGCGCATGCGCAAAGGGATAAACCCAGTAGCGTAGCTTAGAGGGCTGCGCCTATACTCATAGAATCTGGAGTTACAATACGTAACTTTCGTTCCATCACTAAAGAAGGCAAGTGTTTATATTGTAATACATCTGAGCTTTATTTTTGAACTATTTAAATGACTTAAATGACTGTTTTATGTGCATCCTAAAGGCAGTGCACTTTGGAGTGAGAAAATTGTTATTTTTGCACTTCACTCACAAAACAAACCACAGGCTACTAAAGATAATGGTTATAATTTATTCAAGTTAAACGAGACCCCTGTGTGGACAGTACAGCGTTAGTGTGCTCCATCTCTATCCATTCTAAGTGCTGAACACAGCCCACTCCGTCTGTCATACTGAGCACACAGATTTATCTCTGACAAATAAATCGGGGACTGGAATGATGGCCTCTGACTTAGTCATGACTTGTAGCCTGCCTTTCCCACTTGTCGGCCACCAATTGGCGTATCTGTCAATCACTTGGCCTCCATGATTTCCATGTGCCTCAGATTATGTATCGTTTATCATCTCAGCTCATCCAACCCCTGCAGCTGTCTATCATTTACCATAATCATCTCTCTCTCCCCCTAGGACGTTTGCCTGTCTCCTTCTCTATTCCAACTCCCTCTTGGATCATTTCCCCCCTGTCATAAGCAAACTATAAAATCTACCCCTCCTGTTCCCCCTCCACTTCCTCCACTTTCTCTTTTCCTCATCTTCCCTCCCTTGCTGCCTGCCCTGGATTTAAACCTAATGAGTCCTTTACATTTCCCTTCTGCCTCCAATAATATTCAGACTCCTAACTGGCACATCAAATGGACAACTGATGGAGGACAAATTCAAACCAGCAAAACATTCATCAAAATGCCATTATTCACCATGTGTTGTGTTCTGTTGATAAATTACAAACAGGAAGTCGTTTGAAATCGTACACCTGCATAACAAAGAAAATAGCTTAAAGGGAGGCAGAGTCATACCATACAAATACAAAGCTGGGTTTAACCTGATGTCGATTGCACAAGACTCGGCCTAAATTTCCATATAATAAAAAGTGGACTCATTTTAATGGTTATTTGCAGACAGATCAATATAATCCACTATCCTCCCGTTGTTGCATATAGTCCCATGCACTATACTCAGTTCCTTTTCAACAGAATCTTTGACCCGTTTCAGACATGAGTCGACCATTAATGGAATAGTTTGGCCTCGTGTGCAGCGACCCGTGAGGACGACCAACCTTGAGAACAAGGTCCCAACAGTGTGTGTGATACAGGCCACTTGATGAAAAAAAAGGTCTGATGTGAAACCCGCAATTATCTGGCTGATTTATGCAGCCAATGTACTTGCCAATAAATAAGATGAGCCTTAGGAAATAGACCAAAGTAATTTTGAGTGAAAACACTATTTATCATTAAAGTGACTACTCTATAATCTCTAATGTTGAACATTTATCACAGTCAACCTGTGAGCCTCTGCACATTGCTGCTGAAAGGGGGGGGGGGGTCTTCACCGAGTGGTGCTTTAATCTCTTCTGCAACTCATGTTCAGTTTGTGATGTGGTTTAGTATGGAACCACTTTTGTTTCTCTGTGCATGAGAAACTAATCAAATGTGCTATAAAATCATAATTTTCCTCGGCAGTCTGGGTAAAGCCAACTCCACATTGCTTGGGTTGCATTGTCAAACCAGCAATGTAGGCTACATGAGATTTATTTTGTGATGACACAATAATTGCAAAAATAATGAGCTGTGTGGGTTGCCTCAATAAGCTACTAATAGCTTGCATCAGAACTTAATACCTAAAAGCTAGTCTAATCACTACACTAACAATCGATAAATAATAATAGACAAATAACTATATGTACTGTTTAAGGGGGCGTTAGCGACAAACCCACAGATAATTATCACCCTGCACTTCCCATTAGCTCCGTGGAGCATTTTAGCATTTCTAAAGCCCTTCTTTAGCATTCCATTCAATTAATGTAGGTTTACCACTGACTTGGCCATGACCACGATCTTTTCCCACCCTTATCTAACTGCTTAAGTTGCTATACTTTACCTGAGCCACATCCCATGTTTTGTCCTGTCTAAGTGGCTGGACATGCAAATATATGGCTCATGAGGTTTTTTTAAATTAAGAATCATGCACAGGTCAGCCCAGTAGTGGAACATGGAAAATGTATGAGGCATAAGGGAAACCATGCTTGCGTTTTTTCTTTAGTACTATATTCTGTCAATATTGTGCTCAAAAGAAATTTTTACTTTGGGGTATCTCTTCTCTTCCGTCTCTTCTCCTCTCAGGCCTGTCAGGAGTAGTAAATGTATGACCTAATGGGCTGCTGTGGTAAAACTTGAAAACAGAACCACCGCAGAGCGTTTCTGGCATCAGCCCAGTCTCAGAGAAAATATCCTTTCTGCCAGCCACAGACTACTCAAATCGAGTGAAGACAGGGCAGGCTGATATTAGAGATGAGGGGGCGCAGAGAGCCTCTTATAAGTGAACTTTGTATCTCATCGCTGATGCAAAAAAGAAAGTGTGTGGGTGTTGGCACATCCAAATGGTTGGAGGGACAGACAGCCAGACAGACAAACAGATAGAATTGAAACTGGTGACAGCAAAGCAAAGATGTAGTGAGGCATGGATAAAATCTGGATATCTGGAAAATCTAAAATATTCACTTTACTAGAAAAAAAGTCTAATTTTAGAAAGTAAATTCTGTGTTACAGCATCACACAAAGCACTTGCATTTCATTGAGGGGTTGTCATCTCAAAGCTTCCTAAAGACATTATAAACATCAGTGACATACAGCTCACTGGTCTCAGAAGGGAAAACTGTTTAAGTAGAGACCTAAAACTTAGTTGCTTTTCATTCAGTGATTCCCCCCCAGTTTTCTTAAATAATTTAGAAGAACATCTGGGCAGAGTATTAGCTTCATATTCATTTAAATTGAAGGAGCTGCAAGTCCTGTAGTAGATACAGAATTACTCTTCAGTAAAGTGGGATTGTTATGATTTATTAAACACTCATTACAGATGGATAAATCATTTTTGCATAGAACATTGGATGCTTTGGAAAAACAACACCATTGACTAGTGGGTGGAAACAGTGGCCACTTGTGTTGTGATGTGTTGCTGACCCATCCATCCACCCCGACCACCTTCCCACCATAGACTGTATAGTCTATATTTGTCGATATCTTTGACGTTCCACTTCCGGGAAGGCTCCGTTGCCGCCGGAAAATCCACCGGATTTCACTCATTTAGTCCGGATATCCGTTGCCTTGGACTTTCTTTGTGTTGGCATTTTAGGACTACGGTTAACCTTTTCTCAGATCTCTGCAAGGTAAATCCAGATAGCCAGGTGGACTATCTGTCCAATCCAAGTTTTCTGTTGCACGACTAAAACAATTTTTGAACGTACATGTTCCACCAAAATAAATTCATTCCCGAGGCTATTTTGCACCGGTGCTTAGCACCGCCCAAGATGATTGTGATTGGTTTAAAGAAATACCAATGAACCAGAGTACGTTGTTCTCCCATCCTGGAATGCTGTGTGGACTAGCCAGACCCTTCTCCACAGCGCTGTGGAGGAAGGTCTGGCAATGCGAGACTATAGACTATATATAAAAGGAAAAATGAGCTATTTGAGTGATCACAGATAGAGGTAGAGATGGAGCCAGAACCGGCACAACAGAGCCAGGGCAGGAATGTGTTTCTATCTTGGCAATTCAAACAGCATTTCACATTAAAGAAAGAACAGGGAGAATGAAATATAACTGTGCAGTGCAACCTCTGCTTGCCAGCAACCAACCTCCTTTCAGCATCCAAATTACTCCACCTCCAACCTGAAGAAGCATCTTGAAGTAAGTTATTTTTTCAATTAGCAAAGGGTGAGTACGTCTGCTGTAGTTTTACTGGTCACCTTGGTATTTTATAGTTGACGTGTGACTTTTACATTCTTCTATGTGCTGATTTACTAGCCCCCAGAGCTGTTGACAGATTGACTAGACTGACCGTTTGACTTGCTAGCTAACGTTAGCTAAAATTAGCTTGTGGTAGCTTAGACTGGGGTTAGATTTTTGTAGTATGCAGTTTGGGGTCACCAAACTTTTGGATTCATGAAATCTGCAACATTTCAAAGTGGCTTGTTTGGGGCATATTTTTCCATGTAGCTCTTAGTCTCGACGCTCCTTCTCTACCAGATGGGTCTGACCCATGAGTTTGCTGCGGGGCAGGGGGAGTACTGCCCCCCTGGTGGCTGAAACGGGTAATTGCATTGTTTAAAAAATGAGTGGAATAATTATGTCTGGCATGACCAGATATTTTATAAATATCTTAAATAACACAAAACAACTAAATGGTGGTAGGTAATGCATCTGATTTCATATACTGCTTTAGTAAAAAAAATATTACCTGGCTGACAATGGGAGCAGCAGGACTCAAAAAAACAAAAATTACTGTTGCACTAGTCTGGACATCTTGCCGTGCCAACCTTGCAATAAAGGTTTCCTAAATGCCATGTATATAATAATATAATATAATATAATATATTTTGATGTCAGCTTACTAATTGATTGTGGGTTTTGTGTAGATTTGGACTTTTATACGTTTATACCACTTTATTTAAACGGCGAAGTGGAGAGGCCTCATTCACCTGTTTGGAGCTGGCTGGTGAATGTGACACTCGCATAGGCCTTGCTGGATACACCGTGACCCTTTTTGTGGATCTACTGATCGCTGTGGATTACTTTTTCCCCCCGTGTCATTGGATTATGGCAAAATACGGATCTTTTTTCTCAACGTGTCTTAACGTTTTATGATGTGACTGCACTTCGTTTCTGCATTTGGAGAGGCATCTCAACAGACTGTCGGTCGAACACTGATTGTTCACTGTTACATTTTAGTTGAATTTAAGTGTTGGGGCATTCCGCCA